>NC_083584.1:63729288-63769288 GCF_027579695.1 Neoarius graeffei
GAGGGCGTTTTCTGCATGGAAAGAAGAAACACTTGAGAGAGTACAAAAGAGAGAAACGACAGGCAGGGCTCTCACCCTCTTCTCAGTGTTTGAAATTTCAGATGGACCCTGACCTGGAGTCTGCCCCACCACCCCGACACACACTGCCTCCTCAGCAAGGTGGAGCATCACTCCCACAAGCGCCTCACCCACAGAAAGGGGAAGAAGTCGAGACAAAGCAAAAAAAAAAAAAAAACTGAGCCTCTGGAATCTCTCCAGCCTACCAGCCGCTTCCACCGTCAGCGCCTCCCCTCGCTTCTCCATTGCACACGAGATCCAGTCTTGCATATGGCGACGGAAGAGACACCCTCCTGGACCTGGCCACATGCTCACCAGTGGGTCCACAAGGCCGTAACCTAAAGTCTGAAGTCCTTCATCTTCCAATGGTGGAAGTGATTGGAGCTGACAGCGTGATTCTAGTCCACAGACCCTGGACGACAGCTGACATGAAGGAAAACATGGCTTCTCTTCCCAATGTGAGAGAGGTAGGAGGAAAGAGATTTGGTAATGAGCTGATGATATTTTGCAGAGAATTCCGACCAACCACCCATGAACTTCGCTGCCTACTCATGATCAAAATGGGTATAGATTGGAACAAAGTTTCCAAAGAGTGGCCTGGGGTGACCCGTCCTGGATAAAAGGCACAACCTGCTACAACTGCAATCAGAAGGGACACATGGCTCGAGATTGTCTCCACAGTAACAGGCAGAAGCCCCATGAGGAGTACAGCAAAGCAGACTGACGGGCGGACTCCAGAAACGGGCCCCACACAGAGAACAGGGGAGGTAGCACACACACACCTGATGATACACATACACATAGACAGGAGCATTTACATAATGTTAAACACATTAGTAGCGGCACCTGCATGCAACAGCAAGACTACACAGAAACGCCTGATACACCAGTCCAAATAGATACACCTGAAGTTGCATTAAGTTTGTTAAAATACACAACTACTCCCTTCTCTAAACTCCCTTGTGTGCCCCTCACTGTGTGTGGGCATGTGTTAACCTTTTTAGTAGATTCTGGAGCAGGACACTCAGTGATACAACATGGGGTACTTCCAGTAGACCCACCTCTCAGCTCAAATTAAATTCAGACGATGGGCATCTCAGGACGACCTGTAACCGAAACTTTCTCAGTCAACCTCCTGTGTAAAAGCGAGGGAGGAATAGTTACATCCCACTCATTCCTCATCTCACATACATGTCCAGTAAATTTGTTAGCACGTGATTTAATGTGCAAATTAGGAGTAAATCTCACGTCCACTCCAGATGGACTAACTACTGAAGTAACTAAAATGTGTGGTGTGCAGTATGGGTTTGGAAGCCCCCTGTATGTGTATGTCTGGCGGCTCTGCTCAGACCAACTCACATAAACTCCCAAACACCTTGTACAGCTCGCACACTTGAACACCTCATCAGTTGACACAGATTATATGAAAGAGGAAGATTTACATTGCACAGCACATGTTCACCAAGGGCAAGATGTAGAGTTTGAAAAGATTTGGTTTGCAGACCCCCACGCACGTGAAAGATTGACCCTCAAAACTACATATTGGTCTAAACATTATTGCGCTGTGCAGGTCCATTTTACTCGTTGTCCGAACAATTGCATCAATGTTCATCGCAGTACTCTCAAACATGTTATGCGCGGCCTTGTCTCAGAGGACTCTGAGGTCGGCTGCTGCCAGCATGATTTCTTTGACATTGTTAATTCTATACCCCATGTCTCATTAGCAAAGCCACGAGCCACCCATTGGAAAGACATGGGGAAGTGGGTCAAGAAGTGTGCAGTCAATGGCAATGAATGGTCCCAAACAGAGGACCCTAGTGTGTTGTTTTGCCAAAAGCTTGGGGTCTACAAACAAAGTCATGCTATGTGTGTGCATGTTAAGCGCAGCATAATATTAGCCACTGATGACCGGGATCCTGGGGACCCCGGCCATAGTGGCCTGTTTGTCTCTGTTTCCACAGGCATAACTCCAGCAGAGATGCACCCCAAATTGGCGGGAGTTCCAAATTCCGTTTGTGCAAAGGGTAAACATGATGTAGGCCTAATAAAGAATGCTGAACCAGTGGTGATCACCCCAAATCAGATTTCAGGCCTAAACAGACCCAATACCCACTTAAACCAGAAGCAATCGCAGGTATAAGACCGGTCTTTGATTCGTTGCTGAAGGCAGATGTAATTGTCCCTTGCCAGGACTATCCAGTGCACACTCCTATTTTCCCAGTTAAGAAGGCAAGAAAACCGTCCCAGCCTGATGAGTGGAGGTTTGTCCAAGATCTGCAAGCAGTCAATGCTGCGGTTGTCCCGCGCGCACCTGATGTCCCTAAAGAGCGCTCTGCAGACCACACCCACTCTGGGACTGCCTGACCCCAATAAACCATTTGTTCAAACTGTAGATGAAAAGAAGGGTTTTATGGCCTCTGTTCTTTTGCAGAAACACGGGGATAGATTGAGACCTGTAGCCTACTTCTCCAGCAGGCTGGATCCAGTGGTAGCTGGACTTCCTGTTTGCCTGCGTGCAGTTGCTGCAGCTGAAAAGGCAGTAACTGCCTCCAGAAATATTGTGGGGTATTCTAACCTCACCCTTTTGGTCCCACATGCTGTCTCCCTGCTTCTGTTGGAGAAAAAGACATCACGTTTGTCAGCACAGAGATGGTTGAAGTATAACACTGTCATACTTGATATGCCTAACATCATTGTGAAATGTTGCACTGTTCTGAATCCTGCCTCTCTTCTCCCTACAGAGGACAATGGAGAGCCACATGACTGTGTTGCTCTCACTAACGATTTTTGTTCCCTCAGGGCAGACTTAAAGAGCGACCCTTTGGAAAATCCAGACATGGTCCTCTATGTGGATGGTTCAGCCTCCAGAAACCCAGGGACGGGAAAGAACAAAGTAGGTTTTGCCATAGTGTCAGATCATGAGGTCCTCAAGGTGTCGTGTCTGTCCTCAAACCTGTTGGCGCAGGCCGCAGAGCTCTGTGCCCTTATCGAGGCATGCAAATTGGCTGCAGGGCAATCTGTCAATATTTTTACAGACAGCAGGTATGCATTTGGCGTAGTGCACGATTTTGGCACCATTTGGAAACACAGAAATTTTCTCACTAGCACAGGATCTCCCACTGCACATCATAAACTGGTCTCTGAGTTGTTGGAGGCTATTCTACTCCCTAGAGCCATTGCTGTGTGTAAGTGTGCTGCCCATACTAACAATACTGATCTTGTGTCTCAAGGGAATGCCAGGGCGGACGCGGCAGCTAAGTGTGCAGCCTCAGCTTCCAGTTCACCCTCTAACCTTGCTTTTCCTCAGGTTTCTACCCCCTGTTTACAGCTAGCGGACCTTCAGAGCACTGCCACTCAGGACGAGAGACGAGTCTGGAAACGGGCCAGCTGTATCTTTGCAAACTCGGTTTGGGTTTGTCCCTCGGGCCGTCCCTGTCTACCAAAACACATGTTCCCTTTCTATGCAAAATTGGCACATGGGCTCACCCATGTGTCAAAAGGGGGGATGGTAGCAGAAGTAATAAAGAGATGGTTCACAAAGGGGTTTTCAAATTATGCTGCGAAATTTTGCAAGCAATGCTTGATATGTGCACAACATAATGCAGGTCAAGGTATCAAACTAACTCAAGCAGCACACCCAATACCAGACAAACCATTTGATCATCTCCAAATGGACTTATTGAACTGACACCTAGTGAAGGGAAAAGGTATTGCCTGGTAATAGTTGACATGTTTTCAAAATGGGTTGAAGTATTGGGTTGAAAATAGGAGCATTCCTAGGAATAGACCTGAAACAACATTGTGCCTACCATCCTGCCAGTGCAGGAGCAGTAGAGAGGGAAAATGGGTCCCTTAAAAAATAAACTAAGCAAGCTTGTGCAGAAACAGGGCTAGGATGGACAAAGGTCTTCCCTGTAGTCCTCACACAAATGAGGATGCAAACTAGGCCTAAACATGGGTTAAGCCCATTTGAAATTTTGTTTGGATGAGTACCCAACACGGGGATAGGGCCAGCCCAAGGAACACTGCCAGACACCACACTGTGTGATGATGCAATGTTGAATTACTGTGCAACGTTGTCCTCTGCTTTGAAATCTATCCACAAACAGGTAAAAGAAGCACTTCCCAAACCCGCTGAGGGATCTACAACCAGGGGATTGGATAGTGGTGAAGGACTTCTGACAAACCAAGTGGAACAAGCCACGGTGGAATGGCCCATTCCAGGCCCTGCTCACAACCCCAATGGCAGTGAAGGTCACGGGCAGAGTGACGTGGATTCACGCTAGCCTGCAGGAGGGTTCCTGAACCGGCTGAGCAGAAGGGAAAAGAAGGCCTAAGTGACCCAGATGCTGACTAAAGCTCGTGAGGAAGAAAGGCATCACTACATGGAACAGTGCGAGTATCACATCAATCACGCACACACCCTCAATAGGGAGAGTATTTCAGTGTCTAGCCGATAGATAAGTCTTAGGGTTTCGAGTTTCCTCCAAGTCCCGGTGAACTGGGACGAGGGCTGATAGGGCGTGCCCGCCCTCTGAGCACCAATACACGTCAAGAAGGGCAAGGGTTAACTCGGTAACATCATTGAGGCACTGAACAAGATGCGCAAGGTTGCTGAACAATTACGAGCAGATGAACATGGAGGAGTTGAAGACAGCTGATGGTGTTGGTTCAGTGGATGGAAGACTCTGATTCCATCCACCATACCGGTCCTGGGCTTAGTGATTGTGATGCTATGTTTGCTCCCTGTTTTCTGTCAATGTTGTATGTCTGTGTTTCAGAGGCAGCTGACAAGTATTGGTTACCAGATTATGAAAATAGACTCAGACAACTTGCCTGACTGGCCTCCAAACCCACACGAAGACTATAACCCACCATTTGACGATGTCAGCACAGCTGATATGAAATTAGCCCTAGCTTAAAACACACTCATTTGTGGTTGTTTTTCTGTTCTATTGTTTCCTGATCTATGTATGCAGCTTGCTAGCATTAACTTAAGACATCTATGTCTTACAAAACAGCCTTAGCATTATCCCTGTACACTCAATGATGTGTTAAGTCAAATCTCTCTGGGAACTCTTACCACTGAAATTGTGTACATTTCTTTCTTTTAGCAATTATTATCCTGTAGGATAAAAAGGGGGGAAATGTGAGGGGAAATTTAATGGATGAACATTTTATTCTCTGTGTTCCTGTGTGTTGAACTCAAGTGAAAGAAAGTTGTTTTTTTCCCTTTCTGTAATTGCCTTTCCTGGCCTTGGTGGTAATAAGCAGGGTGCCTGAGATCTCCCTAACTACGCATCTTCCTATGATGTAATCGCCTTTCCTGACCTTGGTGGTGATAAGCAGGGTGCCTGAGTACTCCTTAACTTGCATCTGCCTGCACATACCAAAGCATGCCAGGTGCACTCATTAGCAAAGCTTCATAGAAAATCTTGAGTCAATCACGTGAAGACATGGGCAGTAAAGCAAATCCCTTTAGAGATAACAGCCACTAAAACACAACTCAGAGCCCGCGCGTACTCTCGGCATCACTGAAGTGGTGTCTTCTTCTCTTTCCTTTCCTATTTTATATATCTTTTATATGATCTACTATAATAAATAACTGAAAAGACAACTGCTAAGCGTTCTGAAGTGTTTATTAGAAGTTTCCATTACAATATGAATGATTCACCACATCTCATGTCAATTAAATCTTATTAATAGTAACAGCTCTAGATAAATCCAGTGACTATAGACCAAACTTTAATATCAAAAAAGTCAGTCCTTCCCACGCCTTAAAGTACCTGGTATTCCTAGGCAGTCTCCCACTCAAGTACTAACCAGGCCTAACCTGTATGTGGCGCATCGGGCGGCGCCGATCTCCGTTTCCATAGCCCTCGGAAATTTCGACGATACTTGCTCGCAGTTTCACAGCAGGCTCTCAGGCAATAAAGCGCTACTGGAGCAAATTCACTCATCATGTAAATATAGGCAATAAAATGGCATCTTCTTTAGGGTGGGTGGGTTGGGTGGCTGTGTTTCTGAAACATTTTTTGTTGTCTTTCATCTGTTTCATCTGTCTTTAATCTGTATCACAGATTGTCTTGACTTGTTTGATGCTGTTGTCAACTCAGGGTTCACATTTTCAAAATAGTTAATAGCCTACACTGGTTAAGATTAAACAGAGGCATTTTGGGTAAAGGTTCGGAGGTGACAATGATTAGGCTCATGCACTTGTTCCTGTTACAATGCATAGTCGATTGTTTAAAAAAAAAAGTTAATCGCATAAAATGTTGATGTTAATATGCAAGCAATGCATTTTCTTGGCGTTTTCACAAAGGTGAAATAAATCAGTTGAAATTTTGGCTATTGGCCTATTCCCTATCATCATATCTATTATCTGATTTTCTTACTTTAACTGAATTGTGATAGAAGTACATGTAGAGAACAAAAAAATACTTGATTATTCTCTGAAATGTTGATAAAAGCGAGCTTCTACAAAATGATAAAAGCACCTGTCTGAGCCATGGTTTGAGCCGGCACATGTTTACATCAAAACGTGTGTGCGTGCACGAGTATCACGGTCACGCGCAAAGTATCCCAGTTTTAGACTCGGGAAATCTGGTCACCCTGTGTTAATGTCAGTAATGACTATTATAAATTGCCAATGGTAGACCCTCTGCTGATAATGTTCTTCTAATAATATCCTAAGTCTAAGTTAGTAAAAGTCAGACAAAAAAAGTCAGACAAGTTGATTAGAATCTAACGTCTGGTCTGGTGATCTAGCCTTGTCAGATATAGGGTCGTCTTGCTGCTGTCCAGAATAGTCCGCCATTTGTCTCTGGCGACCATCACGACGGGCGATCCCAACTTTATCTTGGTGATTTTCTGATATTTTTTCCTTCGTAGTTTGGCTTTCGCCATTTCCACCAACAGAGCTTCGTTTCATTATCTCATTCAAGAGAACATAAAGTTAAAGACGAGCAGGTGAGAAATGCAGACACAAAAAAACAAACAAAATGGTTGAGTGTTGTGGGTTTTCTCGTTCTCTTGCGCGTATCATTAATAGCGCCATCTGTAGGCTTTATCGGTAACTGCTAAGACATTGGGTGGCTCAGTGTGACCCCACGGTGGGGACCGAATTCCGCTCCATTCATATGCGCGCTTCATCTGCACGCGCACGCATCCGGCATTCACTCCAATCCTCCCGTTACGCCGATCGGTGTACCGACCGGGGAGTCAGCATATACTGTGGGATACACACTCGAGTCCACCCATACAATGTCAGACACACGAAAAGCAGAAAGACAACTATTAATTTTCATCAACATAAACGGATCAAGTTCAGGCCCGTAGGCAGCATTTTAAAATCACCGAGGTCCGTGATGCGCAAAGCCCACGCCGAAAAATGTTCGCCATATTTAAATGAGAGGGGTGAATTACATGCCACACAAGAGATCTATTCCTGAAATTACTTTAATGGTGTTTGAACTGAATATCATCAGTTTTGAAAAAAAAAATCATGTATGTGGCAAGAGTAAGAATAATTTAAGCTTGTTTAATGGTTTGATCTGGCCCAAGCAATGAGGACAAAACTGCGCTGCTTCGAAAATGTAAATTTAACAGCTTGATGAAAGTGCGCTGATGGTTACCATGGAAACCCCGTGTCTCCTGAACTGCGTTCCTCCCCCGAGTCGCGCGCTCATTCGCTTTTGTGTTCTTGGTCTCAGAGCCGCACGAAACAGACACAGAAGACAGAATCAACGTTTAACATCATTAACAATGCACTTTTTATGGAGACGTTTTAATGTTATTCTTTATTTTTTTATCCAGTTGAATATTTAGCGTACAAATGTATTTTCAGCTCTTAAAAATGGCCGAGGTCCGGACCGCGGGGGCCTCAGAGCTGGCTACGGCTATCATCAAGTTATATATTTTTTTAACTAATCATGTGTAGTAAGGATGGCCGGGAGATTTTTATGTTGTCAGTGGGAGGTCGGGAGGATTTTCTAAATGTTCCCTAAAGCGGGAGATCTCCCACCCATGGCGGGAGAGTTGGAGCCTCTGATATTAGTACTTTTCTTAGTAGTAATAGTAGTGGTAGTAGTACTAATATTATTAATAGTAGTAGTGTTTGTAGCAATAGTATTAGTAGTTTTACTTGTATTAGCAGTTTTAATAGTAGCAATCATAGTGGCAGTAGTAATGGTATTGATAGCAGTAGTATTACTTACTGTGAGCATCTTCTTGGCGCTTGGTCTCTTCTTTGGGTTTCTGATGAGCATTGCCTTTACAAAATTATAAAACATAGGTGACCTAACACACACACACACACACACACACACACACACACACACACACACACACACACATTACATAATAGTTATTCATCAGGAGCACCAGTATAGGGCAGTAAAATATAAGTACACACACACACACACCACTTAGCCTTGTCTTTGAGTTTGGGAGGTTGGTATCCGCTCTTGGACATGAGAAAGAGAACCCTGAAACATAGGACAATACCATGAAAGTTTTATTATACTGTAGTACATCTAAAAATAAAAGTAAGGCGTGTGTGTATGTGTTTGTGTGTGTGTGTGTATATGTGTTCTGCTCTCACCTGAGCGGATGAACATCAAACAGCGGAGGCTGAAGCTCTGCAAGTTCAATGGCTGTGATTCCAACTGACCAAATGTCACACAGCTCATTATAACCTCCTTTAATCTCCACTGCTGCCACCTCAGGTGCCATCCTGCATGAGAAACCATAACACACACACATATATAAACACACTTCACACAAGGTGTGTATACTGTAAGATTTATTTGTCATAGTAATCCATCCACAAACCCAGATATATTATGTCCATTTCTTGTTGTATTGACATTAGACATACTACTCTAGGACTTATGGTATGTTTCTGCACCATGTGACACTACCATCAGAATGGCACCATCATAAAACTGAAATTTCCATAGCCTGACTTACAGACGGACAGTTTAAACTACAGGAAATTGTTGCACCAAATATGGACCTACAGGAACTAATGGTACTTAAGCATGGGGTTAGTAGGGCTGATTTTTGTTCAGTAATATTGTATTTGAACAACACTAAAAAAAAAAAAAAGCCCCGGCTAAGAATCAAAGTCAAGCCAAGTCAAAGTCCCTTCCACACCAGGATCTGGTCTTCCCAGGCAATTTCCTATCCCAGTACTAGCCATCTCTTTTGAGGTGTATGGGTGCAGCACTGATTTCCATTTCTATAGCCCTCGGCCTCTCGCCTATTGCTGGGTTTCAGTCACGTGACTTTTCTTAGCCATTTTACTGGAAATGAAATAGCTGGTGGTCTAAACAGCTGCCATAGTGCAAACAACTAGCGATTAACTTATCAGAGTACGCTCATAATCTAGAAGCCACTGCTGGCTTTAGATATATTCAGAAGATTGCTATGTGCAACGGAATCGACCCCTACAGTCTGGGAAAGAAGGATTTGTCATACAATCTCGAAAACTACCCTTCAGTCGAGTTCCCCGACATCTCGAACTATCTGGTGTTGCAGACATCATTCTACACCACAAAATAGATGAAAGCGTGGAAGACTGTGGAGGCTTACAACTTTTTTGTACGTGGCTGGGTAAAGGACCTCGGTATCAAGTTGCTGCCAAATGAATCCTGTATTGTTTTTGCCCATGTAAGTATGTCCTTTTAAGCTTTTCGTTCGCGTCTTTACAATGAAGCGCTGCAAGTTGAAGTGTAAACAAACAACAGTTCTCTTGAATCTCACTTGTGTTCACTCTTGTTTCTCAGGTAAATCATTCACAAAGATCATCAGAAACCCCTTTAAAGACCTGGATCTTAGTTAAACAAGATGGAGAAGTGATCACGGTGCATTGTCACTGTGTGGCTGGGTAAGAATTTTGTCATGACCTTCATGCATATGGACTTTATGAGGAGTGAGGAGTAAACAAAGAAACCGCTGGGGACTTTAGCACTTCGTGACTAAAAAAAGTACCGTAAAATAATGACACATAGCAAGAAAAGTACTTGGAAAACACTAAGGATGTAGCTGAGAACCTTTCACCAAGTGATCACTGCAAACTCGAGCATGCTTCGACTCGGCTCCGTTCGATTTCAGTGAGAGGTTCAAAAGCCACTTTTCTTGACGTCTTTTTGTGAAATCCTGTGTTTGTTCACCCTTTTTTATTAGTTCACGGGGAACCCTGAAGAAACTTTAAAGTTTCATGGTTTGATCAATTCGAACAACCTAAAACAATGCAAGCCATTTTTCATGTGAGCAATGCACCTTCTCCGTAGAAACGCTTTGTCAACTGAGCTTTGGTAGACCACCAGCTAAAGTTTTGAATAACTAATGAGGTGGATGTGACATCACATGAAACCCAGCAATACAACTAGAGCTACAGTGGGGAGCAGGTCCTCTGGTAACCACAAGAGTTTGACTTCCCACTCACATCTGTATTGCAGTGTGCCTTTCCAGATGGCAGTAGGTACCATTTTTATGATTGTCTTTGGTATGACCCAACCGCGAGTAGAACTCACGATCTCCTGGTCATGAGGCAGATACGCTAACCACTAGGCCAACTCACAGTCCCTGGCTAAGAGGCAGGCGGGATTTTCCATCAGGCATGGCACGATTGGTAGTTCCAGTTATTTCACAGCAAACTAGAACTTGATGTTCTCCTGGTTCATGATTGCGCCAGTTCTTGGTTCACATTGTTTATGAGAAAAACAACATACACTCTTAGCAACACCACCAAGACAAAAACTCAACTGAAATGTGTCGAAATACAAGTGTCCATGATGCTAGCAATACATAATTCCTAAAAGATGTCACCATTGTGGCTTTACTTGCACTTACCAATATGGAGTCCCTATGAAAGACATTCGACGTGCAAACGTTGCTGTGATCTGTGCTGAGATTCCGAAATCCGCTGAAAATATCAAGAAAGATCATCGATTAAATCAACGCACCTGATAAAACAGTCAGCCGTGTTAACCTAGCCATTTGAGATGTTAATATACCATTCAGTAAATGCATTATTCACCTAATTTGACTTCACCATTGTCGTTCAGGAGAATATTGGCACCCTGAAAGAAAAGCAGCTTTTAAAAAAAACAAATACTTCACAGCTATGTTGCAATTTTTTTGTTTTTTAAAACACCCTCGTCGACTTGCCCTCTGTGTTCGAATTTTAGTTGTCATTTTAAGGGTAGTTCAATTCTACCCTATTGATAATTTTCACTTCTTAAAGGTTCAGCTTCAAATTCTTTCTAGTACTAATCTACTAGAAGTGATACGAGCAAGCCAATGATGCTATATTTTAACTTTCTATCTCAAGCTGGATTTATGGTGTAATTCATTTTTTGGTCATGTTGATGTGATGATGATGCTCACTGTTGGTGTTTTTATGCATATGTAACCACACACATATACATTGATGTAATCACACATATACACTGATTTGTCTTATGTTGATTATATACTGATTCAAAGCCAATCATGTTGAGTTTCAGTAAGAGTAAATGAAGTTGATTCCATTAAAAGTAATAATAAATTGATTTATGAATGATCATCATTACAGTAAACAAGTAAATACAATAAAGAAATTGAGATTGATTATACCGAAAGGTTGTTCATTCTGAATCATGTGTTTCATCTTTTGCACGGTCTCTGGTTATTTAGCACAAAAGTCTTTTAGCACAAACCTCAAGTCTTTTAGCACAAGTTCTAAAGTCTCTAAGCACAACTCTATGTTCTTTAGCACAACTCTGGATTATGTTCACAGTAATTGAAAAAATACTCATTTTGATATAGGAAGGGGTTTATTATGATTGCTTAGGGACTGGAAGCCTGAATTTCTGCTGCTGTGCATGTTAAGGATCGGTTGTTGATACCTGAAACGTGGACTGAAAATCTGATTCTTTGGTTTCTGTAGTTAAGCCATAATAAACCTTGAATTGTGGGCACCTTCATAGATAACTTCAGTCACTTCTGATCATATCACAAATTCAACTGACTGTCAATAATTACGCATTTGCCAAATTAATCAACTGGGGGATTATGTCTCTTGCTCTGCTTGACAGCATGTGTTTTGCCGACTAAGAGCGGAATCTATTCCTAAAAACTTACTCAAGTTATGAAAAGTCCATTTGATATCGCATATTACTGTTTTCATATGTATTTGACTAATAAAGCTACAAAGTCTTTAACCAAAAAAAGACCAATTTCAAAGAAACTTTCACTAAAGTATCCTAGAACGAATGGCAATTAAATAAAAGTGCAATATAAACTTTCAGGAATGACAAAACAACCAAAATTAATATAACAATTGTTTATAATACGGCAATCGTGAAGCAAGAAGAAGATGAAGAAGAAGAGCTGACAAGGATCCAGCGCTGACAGCACCTAAATTTACAGTCCAAGATTTTTTGTTTATGGGATTGTTTACAAAAAAAATGAAATTAATGTCTTCCAACTTCTTAAATCGTGTGCGTTTTTAGTGGCACCTGCAGTTTAATTGATTGTCAAGTTTGTTTGTTTTTTCAAGTTTAATTATGTCACTTTTTTGCATTTAGAAGTCACAGCAATTCTCTAAAATGTTAAATAAAATAATTGAAATAGCTATACATAGTTTTCCTTTCTTTTGACCTTTTTACTTTTGTAAAAAATTAAAATAAAGAACAAAGAAAAATCTTTCTTTAAACTCTTATCATCTTGTAAATTTCGCTTGATTTTCATTCTTTATCAAAATTGAGCAAACTGTAAATAATAAATGATATACTTTAAGCTTAGCACTTTAATAAAGACAAAGCAAACCTGGAAGTTGGCTGTAGCGGTGTACTGTGTCAGGATACGTGCTGTGTTAAATAATTTGGAAGGATGATTGGTGACTAACATACGGGCTACAACAAACATAGCGGTTTCAAGATGGTGGAGTGGAGAAATACAATCGCTTGTTTTCGATCGGAATCTCAGCAGCTTTCATAAAATAATCCATCAAACATCTTTAAACATGATCAGTAAGTATTCATAATAAAGATTAAGTATTCTTGGATCAGGCAGCACAGTGGTGTAGTGGTTAGCACTGTCGCCTCACAGCAAGAAGGTCCTGGGTTTGAGCCCAGCAGCCAACAGGGGCCTTTCTGTGTGGAGTTTGCATGCTGTCCGCGTGGGTTTCCTCCGGGTGTTCCGGTTTCCCCCACAGTCCAAAGACATGCAGGTGAGGCTAATTGGTGACTCTAAATTGACCGTAGGTGTGAATGGTTGTCTGTGTCTATGTGTCAGCCCTGTGATGACCTGGCGACTTGTCCAGGGTGTACCCCGCCTTTCGCCCGTAGTCAGCAGGGATAGGCTCCAGCTTGCCTGCGACCCTGTAGGACAGGATAAGCGGCTATAGATAATGGATGGATGTTCTTGGATCTTGTGCTAAAGAACTTAGAGACTTTAGAACTTGTGATAAAAGACATTGGATTTGTGCTAAAAGACTTTCGTGCAAAATAACCAGAAACTTTTTGCACATTAATGTAATACATTTTATCAAGTGTTGCAAGTCATTCTGAATGACGGCATAGGATGAAGCAAAACTTATGGGACAGCTTCGAATATGCTAGTGGTGAAGACAAAACGTAAATGAAACATGCTAATGGACAGAAAAACTATTCTTATACCATCAATCTCACTTTGAAGAACATTTGTGATTATTTTAAACTGTTTCCTGCATGCTGATTGATGATGTAAGTAAAACATACAGAAATTTCTATTACTTGAGGTTTACCATTAAAGGATCTCTGTCATATAAACTGATATGGAGAATATGCATTACCTGTTAGATAGTCTGTTCAAGAATTTAGTGATTTTCTAAGTTCAGGTTGTTGTTTTCGGTAACCAACCACACAGAAGAAAACATAGCAGCTGACACAACATTGTTAATTGACTATGCTCATGAGCTAGCCAGGTTGTCATCCAACAAACACTTGAATCTAAAGCTAATAAAATGAATTTCTGGTTGAGTTAATTCGATTCGTCAGTTAGAAACTTGGCAGGCCAGTGTAAGTCTGCGGTGGGTTTCCCAAAAGCTTCTTAACGCTAAGAGTGTCTTAACTAGGAGAGAGAGCATCCATTGTGCTGCTCATTCTACCATCTACTGTAATGATGATCTTTGTGCTGCGATGTTTTTGGGAAATTCAGGCCTGTTTGGTTGTACTACTTGTTTGTAAATCGGTGAGGAATATGCCTTGGTTAGATTAGATTGTTTGAGCATGTTCCTGACGAAAATGATGAGAAAACATCAACAAGGGCTTACTGAAGATGATACTGGATGAGGACAGTACTAAAGACAGCTTGGCACACATGCATGCATAGTAAACATTTTATATTTGTGCCACTGAGATGATTTCAAATTTTGTATTCGTTACATTTGTGTTTCACACCAAACTTTCAAAAACTGAGAATAAATTCAGTAAAACCAAGCAAATATGTAAAACTCAGTGCATTAGTCTGAAAAACATTTTGGCATCAGCATGTACCTTGATGTCTCTGTGTATCTTCTTCTGGCCATGCAGGTAATCTAAACCCTGTTAAAAAAAAGAGTCAGTACAGGATTGCAAATTTTGGATCAGTTAGACTTGAAATATTTATCCTACAGTGACCCGTAAATGCAAAACACATTAACAAACTCGAAGGGTACTCAGTGGAGTGCATACCTCCACCAAGCCACATATTATCAACATCAAAATCAAATCACTTGAACCTAGGATAATACTAAAGCTGTACACCAAATTTCATCCAAACCTGTTCACTACTTTTTGAGTTACGTTGGAAACAGACAAAAAAAAAAATCCTGGAGCCACATACACATCTGGATCCTGGATCCACATCCATATCAGGATTTGGATCAAAATCTACTCAATTGTTTGTTGGTCCATGCCTCACCTTTCCTTCAAATTTCATCAAAATCCATTCACTACTTCTTGAGTTATGTTGGGAACAGGCAAACAAATGGAGGTGAAAACATAACCTCCTCCACCAAAGTTGGCAGAGGTAACAAAAAAAAAAATCCAGAACAGAACAGAAGCCAAAAACACATTAAGTCAAAACAGAAAGGGGCATGTCCTCATCGAACATCACATGCACATTGCCAACTGGACGCTGTGGATGACTATCACAAGGAAACAAGAACTGCACTTTTTCAGTTTATTACCTAGTCTCGCAAAAATGATTTAATGCGCTGTTACTTATGTTACTAGTGTGAAAAATAATTCTGACTTCAAATTTTGCATACTCATATTAATGCTGTGCAAACCTGACAGTAAATGAGTGCAGATATTTCTGAGCTCACCTGTAGCATCTCACGACATACATATGCAATCTGTGGTTCTGAAAGAGGGCCAGTTACTGTGAAAGAGAGTACGAGAAATAAATACAAAGGGTGAGTGATGGCAGAAAGAAAGAATGAGATGATTGACATAGCAGACCACAGGGGTACAGGCCCCACTTAAGAATCTGTGGGGATGTGAGGTGCTTGGGATAACATTCTACATATACTCCCATAATATTCCCTGTGCCACTTTTCGCTCTAACATAGAGTATGGTAAACTGAGAAGTGTAATGCCAGGATCAGACTACACGAATGAAGCCCAATTTTTACACTATTTGTCATGGCCAAAAAATTTCCAGTGTTTTCTCGCCTTGTTTGACAACCCCTGTGATGTGTTGTTTGATGTTCCTTCTATAACCATGAGTGATAATTTCTTGACCCTCCTCCCCAACGACACACAAGGACATGAACAATGATTGGTTGGGGTCAAACTTGTAGTGTTGCCAGTCTACCAACCAATAATTTATGGCACTATGATGTCTAATCTGACATGGTGTCCATCATGAAAGACAAAAATATCGTGTAGTTTGATACAGGCACAGGAAAATATTAACTATTACAGAATAAAGACAAATTAAAGGAAAAAGATATTTGTACTGGGGCTCATGAGTGGCACAACCAAAAAAGTCTTGCCATATTATCAGGAGGTCACAAGGTCAAATCCTGAAGATCAAATCCCACAGCCATCCATGGTTGGGATTCCCAGAAAGCAAAACTTGCTCCATACTTTATGGGAGGGAAGGATGGAGTTATTCTGTCTCCCCTGTTAATCAGATCAACACTAGCCAATTGTGGCACCTATAAGCTTATGTATGCAGAAGAGGGCAGATAGTGCGTTCCTCTGAGTGTGTCAGGGTGCTAGCCATAACCAGTTGGTAGCTATCATATGATATGGGAAAACTAGCTAGTGGGTAAATGGGTAAATGCCTCTAAGAGGCCAACTGGACCCAGACCATGCCAGCAAAAATTAACAAATGTCCCCACAGCATAACAGATAGCGGAGGTTTTTTCCCCCCTTTAATTTGTCACCCATTCATAGTCTCTACAGAAACCTTACATTCCAATCCTGTTTTTGTTGACTTGTCATCAAAACTTGGACATTGGCTGGCACTAGGTACAGCCTCAAGCTCTCCACCAAGCAGCACAAACAGTACAGCTGAAATGATTTCCTGAGCATTTGACCCAGTTATTTTGCTTCAAATTGTGTCAGTAGTCATATTTAGTAATGACAGCATCTGTCATGTGTAGGCAGAGGACATTAGTAGGCTGTGTAAACCACATGTGACAAATATGAGCAAATTAAATGTTAAGAACTGTTCATTGTTTGAGAGTTTAAAAGATAAAGTAAGTTCTGGGTAGGTTATCTAATGGTTATCTAACAAACTTGACTTGGTTGACAACAAAGCAACCTTTAACATGGAGACTGGGGTTAATCTAAATGGTTCAGAGAAGAGTGAAGTTGATAAGAACTTGTTATAAAAAAAGGTCTTATAACGCAAGCCACAATAGATTTCACATACCATGGTAGATATCCTGTAAGGAGCCCCCTCCACAGTACTCCATACAGATCCAGAGTTTATTTGACCTAAAATAGACACAAATACAAATTTATCTGCCTAATTTCCATACATTTAATACATCTATACATGGCAGGGGTTTGTATTAAATGTCTTGCAACACCAAACCCTCAGTTTCAATGATATCTTCATGTAGCAAACACAGCAAAAGGTGTGGTTTGATGTCTTGCATCGTATGTGTGGTATTTGAGAAGCCATACTTGTTGATTTTAATGCCTTGGCTTAGATCTTTCTATACTGAACCACCAACATGAGAATGTTCTTTTATTAGAGAATATACCATAACACCTGAAATTCAGGGCGGCACGGTGGTGTAGTGGTTAGCGCTGTCGCCTCACAGCAAGAAGGTTCTGGGTTTGAGCCCAGTGAACAACAGGGGCCTTTCTGTGTGGAGTCTGCATGTTCTCCCCGTGTCCGCGTGGGTTTCCTCCGGGTGCTCCGGTTTCCCCCACAGTCCAAAGACATGCAGGTTAGGTTAACTGGTGACTCTAAATTGACCGTAGGTGTGAATGTGAGTGTGAATGGTTGTCTGTGTCTATGTGTCAGCCCTGCGATGACCTGGCGACTTGTCCAGGGTGTACCCCGCCTTTCGCCCATAGTCAGCTGGGATAGGCTCCAGCTTGCCTGCAACCCTGTAGAAGGATAAAGCGGCTAGAGATAATGAGATGAGACCTGAAATTCACCTGGTGGGATTGGTCAAGAGTGTTTAAGGGAATTGGTTGGATTCATCAAGAGTGTTTGAGGGAGTGGGTTGGATTGGTCGAGAGCGCTTGAGGGAGTGGGTGGGATCGGTCAAGAGTGTTTGAGGAAGTTGATGGGATTGATCAACAGTGATTGCAGGAATGAGTGCGATTGGTCAAAAATGTTTGAGGGAATGGGTTGGATTGGTCAAGAGTGTTTGAGGGAGTGGGTGGGATTGGTCGAGAATGTTTGCAGGAATGGGTGGGATTGGTCAAGAGTGTTTGAGAAAGTGTGCAGAATTGAGAGGGAATTATTATGGTTTGCACCTGCCTACAACTTATTTGGTTCTATTTCTCAAAAACAAACAACAAATTAGTGTGGCATGGTTGTGCAGCATATACCACTGCCACCTCTCAGCTCCGAGGTCCCCCAGTTTGAGCCTGAACTTGGGTGACGTTCTATATGGAGCTTTAAATGTTCTCCTTGTGTCCATTTGGGTTTCCCCCAGGTTCTCTGGACATGCTGGTAGGTGGATTGGCTAAGCTAAATTGCCACTAGGTGTGAATGAGCATGAGAATGTGTGTGCATAGTCCCCTCTGGTGGACTGGCTTCTCATTCATGGTGCATTCTTGCTGCATACCCCGTGCACCAGGGATAGGTTCTCGACTCTGAAAGTGTTTACTGTAGATTTAAGCGCAAGCATCCTATATGCTCTTGTATTATAAGCCTTAAGAAAGTTTTTTTTTTAATTCCTGCAAATTTTTTGTTGGGTCCCATGATATTCCAGTCTTGAAGCACACCTTTACTTTAAACCCCACAATGATACAAGGAACTGTTCCTGGTTATACAATGTTTCCCTCTTTCTGTCTCTGACCTGATGTAGCTGCCATAGTAGGCCACGATGTTGCTGTGCTTACAGGTCTTCACCATCATGATTTCCTGCTGGATCACTGAGAAATCATCCTCTGAGAGAAGAGAGGGAAACAAAAAGGAATCAATAAGAGGATAAGGGTCTATGTTGTATCTCTAAAACAAGGTTTGTCAATGCCAAACATGTTGGACCCCATGCAGTGGATGTTTTATCCTTCCTGTTAGCACACACCTGAGTCCACTCATTATCTCCTACTGTACTTACCTTATATATTATCATTTAATTTAGTGGACGTGGGAGATTTTAAACGTTAGAGCTCTCAAAAGATCCAATAGTGCATCTCATATTCAAATCGCTAGCAGATGAACAAACATTTACAGTGTTCATTTGAGTCACTGTAAATGTAATTTCCACACTAGATCTCACAAAAATTCCCTTACCAGGTTCCATCTTGATTATCTTTATGGCAGCCAGTTCTCCTGTCTGCTTGTTCCGGGCCTGAGGACACACACAAATACAGATACATAGTCATAACCAGCTCGTGTGTTTTTACTTGTATGGGGTTACTCAGCTTTCACAGGAGTAGATCAGTAATTAAAGTTCTTTGCTAGTAACTGGAAGCTTTTGTAGTATTTTCTACTTCAGAAGTTAAACTTTTTTGACGGCAATAAGTTCAGATTTTGACACAATGTTGACTTTTCCAACATGCAAGTTGGTTTAGCAATCAATGTGCTAAGTATAATTCGTCGTCACATGGCATCTTCTTTCACAATTTACCAACATGTCTGAGGTAAATGGTGATATTTCTGGTGGTTTTATCTTGTTTCCACTGTCACAGTGCCTTTACATTGTCTTTATAAGCAAATTTGGCTGCACAGCAGCTTGCTAGTAATTTTGGTCATATGGAGTGTTTTGTTAGCAGAACGTTTGTGGTAAATGTTGATATTCCTAGTGGTTTTATCTCATTTTCACTGTCATTGTGAATTTACAAAGTTAGTATAAAGGACTTAATCACTATATTATAGCTTGCTATAGTCATTAGCCAGCCTATACTCAGTGCATATACATCCCAGTTGCCTAGCAACAGTGTCTTTAACCACTTTCCTATGTTGAAAGCACAAATTTGATTCAATGTCATAAACTGAATATTGTTTCTTTGCCTGGTTTCCTTGTTTTTAGTGTGTTTTTCTTTGTTATTTCCTGGTTTTAAGTACATGGCTTCACTTATAATATGGAGTATGACTTTGATTCTTTGACAAAGCTGAATAAACAAAATGCAAGTTTATTTTCTTTTGCTTTGGTGTTAAGTTCCATAAAATAAAAAGAAGCCATTGTTTTATGAATATGGTATTGTATGATGGCATTTTGTGTGTCGTGCAAAAAAACCTCCACATACTGTATGATCCATTAAGGACTACATTAAAGTGCAAAGTGACGCAAAGTTTTTCTTAAGTTGAGTCCGTAGCATGACCCTAATTGCGATTTTGAGTTTCAGCATTTGAACACTGAAATGTATTCAATTCAATTAAATGAATAGAACAATGATTCACTTTCTATAATCATTTTTTTAATCATATTTCTAAGAGATTATTTTTTTCACCCTCATTGTAACTAAACAGTGATGGGGACAGACCACATGCACACCCACTGTAGCTCAAGTTAAAAATAGGCGTTTGACTTTAAGAGTGGAAAATGAAGTAGTTGAGCCGAGGGACGAGGACGGAGAGATCTGGGGGTTAACCATGACTTAAAAATAGATACATAGATGAGAATGGCCTATAAACAAACAAACACACACATAATCAGTGACTTTTTGATGAACAAGAAGGAAAAGTCAGACGATGGCAATGACAGCAGTGACCACAGACACACACGTACGTAAATGGTAACATGCCATTTACGAAGCACCTCCGAAAAACAACTAAATGTTCCGAAAGTGTTTTTGATTCCAAGCGATGAAGTAACACTTAATCATATATCACCTGAACGTAATTTAGTGCCTTGTATAACTGTGTTACTGTTTCGGAATATTTATATGTGTTTTGAAGATGCGTCATTCTTGACAATAATTAATAAGAGTAATGTTATGAACGTTCTAGTTGTTCAAGATGGCCGCCCCATAAATGAAAGCAGCTCGAAGCAGATATTATGAATTTAATTACAATAAACTGAGATAAGTTACAGTAAGCGTGTAGCTCCAGTGTGAAATTAAACAGCCAAACAGATGCAAAACACATCTTCAATTAATTGTATAAGGGAGGTCTCTTTCATGAGAACCCGGACTGAGAAAACCACAGGAGGAGGACATGTTTTTGCAGGTTAAACTACACTTGTTAAAGGTCAGGGAAGAGACGTAGCTGAAAATAACAGGTTTATGTTTATGAACAGCACATTCAGGCACTTGTATGGCAGATACTCGACAAATCACAAACGGGTTGTAAAATCATGCTGTATTTAACAAAGAAAAACTTTCTAAAGCTAAAACTTTAAGTTAAGCTTTGCAGTTTTGTCTGTAACATGACAAGCTGCGTGTTTTTTTTATCGGGTTAATGTTTGATGTCTTGCTCATTATTAAATTAAAATCATCCAACAACCGCCGTCCAAGATGTGCAGTTTCAAGGTATAACGTAGCTAGAAATTGTTTGCATGGACAGTATATGTGGATCCTTAAGTAGCTAGAACATAGTACTAAAACTACTCACTATACAAGTGGAGCAAATAAAGTTAGGCTTCTTCCAATTTGATTGATCCAATTTCCAAATATGGGGCAGATTGTAATAGCAGAATATCTACCGTTTGTTAATTCTGTATTATTAAGTTAGATTGGATTGTGAGTCCAGTTGAATTTAGTCATCTCTAATAATTACACTATATAGATATTTGCAATAAAGTAGTTATATAGGTATGTACTGACATAAATACAGTATTAAATACGTACAGTACTGTGCAATAGTCGTATGCACATGTAAAGAAATTACATTGTGCATTAGATCATATTTGTATGAATTTTGCACTCAATAAGTCTCATCTCATCTCATCTCATTATCTCTAGCCGCTTTATCCTTCTACAGGGTCGCAGGCAAGCTGGAGCCTATCCCAGCTGACTACGGGCGAAAGGCGGGGTACACCCTGGACAAGTCGCCAGGTCATCACAGGGCTGACACATAGACACAGACAACCATTCACACTCGCATTCACACCTACGGTCAATTTAGAGTCACCAGTTAACCTAACCTGCATGTCTTTGGACTGTGGGGGAAACCGGAGCACCCGGAGGAAACCCACGCGGACACGGGGAGAACATGCAAACTCCACACAGAAAGGCCCTCGCCGGCCCCGGGGCTCGAACCCAGGACCTTCTTGCTGTGAGGCGACAGCGCTAACCACTACACCACCGTGCCGCCCTCACTCAATAAGTATTAAAGTTAATTAAGAAATGCTGTAGAACAAAAACAACTTCAAAAATAATGAAATTAAATGTTTCAACATTTAAAAAATACTATAAACAACAGTAAGCCATAATCAATGAAACAAAGTCAATATTTGGTGTGAGTCGACCCTTTGCTTTAAAAAAACAACAACAGTAGTCTCAGGTACAGTGAGTGCGGTTGTATGCAGAAATGAGCTGTAGGTTTTACTGAGCGTCTTGCAGAACCAGCCACAGTTCCTCTGGACACTTTGACTGTCACACTCGCGTCTTCATTTTGCACCAAAACCCAGCAGCCTTCATTATGCTTTCTTTTTTAATCTGAAAAGTGCTCTCTTATGGAATATGCTGCTCTGATACAAACTTTTTTTCTGTAACGTTTAATTTTGCACTGGAAAACAAACGTTTGGATTCTAAAATGTTTTTGTACCAACTTGATAATGTAGAAGTCATAAAATAGAAATCTATAACAAAGTTTGTATGAAAAAAAATAGGGGGCCTAATACTGTATATCATAAATTAGAAGCTTGAATTACATAGTAACCATGGTTAGTCATCACAGATTTATATAACATTTTAATACATATCCATCAATGTTTAATTAGTAAACGTTGTTAAGTTGAATAAATGTATTATACATTTGTTTGGATTTAGAAATGAATAAAGTTCTGTGATGAAGTTATAGCTATATTTTAATTCATGGTGTTAATACTAAGTAAGGTTAAGTACTATTTTAATTAAACTTCTGTAATTATTCATTACCCATGTTTGTAATCGTATGCATTTATCTTTAATTAGCATATTATATACTATACATGGGATTTAGCATGTTAACAAAGCTACTAATTTGATCATTTGTGAGTATTGATTGAGAGCGGAGGTTAGTAGCTAAGCTTTAATAAAGATTAGTATCTTAGAATTAGTATTAGTGCACACCTAAAACGATATGTAATTAGTGCATAATCATGTTTCATTAAGTTTGTTTGCAAAAATGACAAGTTACCACATAATTAAGCATGAATGAATGTGCACATTAGTTCATATGTAGACAAGTTTTCTAATGTACTGTAGTATACATTACTGAGTTTTAATCTAATTAGCATGATTTTCTGTATGACGAGCAACTGAAATTAAAATGACTTTTAATGTCTCTCTGTGACGGTGAACGTATCAGTTTGGGAAACAAAGGTTAAATTTAGCCTTGGTGTGTGTGTGTGTGTGTGTATATATATATATATATATATATATATATATATATATATATATATATATATATAGGCTTGTTGTAACTCATAATCTCACTTCTGTATTTTCCCTCCACAAAGACCACCTGTTCACACACACACACACACACACACACACACACATACACACAACCTGAAAATTAATGTCTATAATATACCATATGAGACATAAAGCTTATTTAATATACATTTTTCAACATGATTCCACATTAATTAATATAACTAATTAGCAAAACTAATATTAGTTTTTATGCATTTATATCTTACATGCTTATGGTAACTATGCAAAAACCTTTGTATTGAGATTCATTCAGTAAATTAATTCACATGGCTAACTCTGTTAGCATGTATTCATGTGAAACTTTCAATAAACTATTCTGTATTTTTACCTTTAACTTAGTATCCACTCATTATGTTAGCATATTAGTAAATTAATAAGTAGTAAGCTAATTAATATTCATAAAGCTGTTTTTTTATGTAGCACGTAGCTACGTTTTAATAAAGTAGCAGCAGTAGTAGTAACTACAAGTGGATAATTATTTTGTTAGATGCAATTATGTTTTTATTTCATTTGCATTTATTTATTTAATAGAACATGTTCACATTTTAGCCCTGTGATGACCTGGCGACTTGTCCAGGGTGTACCCCGCCTTTCGCCCGTAGTCAGCTGGGATAGGCTCCAGCTTGCCTGCGACCCTGTAGAACAGGATAAAGCGGCTAGAGATAATGAGATGAGATGAGATGTTCACATTTTTTAATAAGGTTAAGATGCACTTGTATGTTAGCATGTAAGGCGAATGTTTTACATAATGACATTAGGGCACATACCATATATAAACACTTGATAATTTATGTCAGTTTATGTATGATATGTATCATCAAAGCTCCATTGCAGCTTAGAATCAAACGTCACACATTTCAACATGTCTGATCCACTTAATCGAGGTAAATTGTGTAAAATTAGTCTTTTTTTAAGTCAAACCATTTCTTTTATTTGAATCTAAAGAAATTAATCTTAAACTAAATTTTTGCACAAGCAAAATTTGATCATGTATGCATTGGCCTATTTAAAAAAAATCATACACACAATTCAAGCACAAAGTTTTCCCTGCATTGTTGTATAGTTATATCAATCTAGTTTGAGTTGTTTACTCAGAACTCAACTCAGTGGGCGACGGAGAGATTACGGTTTGCTGTGTAGGTGGAGGGAGACGCGTACATCACACTGCAGCCCACTGGGTGTTTCCTTCTGCGCACACACACATGCACACACACGCACAATCCAGGCACTGGGTACACAAACCTGCATCACACTGCTTCTTTGTTGCCTTTAGTACACACTGACCTTTACCCTTTTTTCATACTTGCATTTAGGTCTGCGTATTTAATGTAAGCAAAGAACTGAAAGTGAAAACACACATTCTCACAGGTCTTACAAGTCTCACTGGGACACTTAGATATCAAAAGTGGAGCTCAATTAATCAACTAAGACATGTTTGGTGTGTGATGTTTACTTTGGTTTGGTTTGATGTGTCTTTGTAGTCAATGTTATTGTTAACATAGCTAATACATCAAGGGTTAATGTAGCTAATATGTCAAGAGTTAATATAGCTAATACATTGAGAGTTAATGTAGCTAATACATCGAGAGTTAACGTAATTAATATGTCAAGAGTTAACATAGCTAATATGTTGAGAGTTAATGTAGCTAATACATCGAGAGTTAATGCAGCTAATACGTCAAGAGTTAACATAGCTAATATGTTGAAAGTTAATGTAGCTAATATGTTGAGAGTTAATGTAGCTAATATGTTGAGAGTTAACATAGCTAATACATCAAGAGTTAACATAGCTAATATGTTGAGAGTTAATGTAGCTAATACATCGAGAGTTAATGTAGCTAATATGTCAAGAGTTAATGTAGCCAATACATCGAGAGTTAACGTAGCTAATATGTCAAGAGTTAATGTAGCTAATATGTTGACAGTTAACATAACTAATACATTAAGAGTTAACATAGCTAATACATTAAGAGTTAACATAGCTAATACATTGAGAATTAGCATAGCTAATACGTCGAGAGTTGATGTAGCTAATATGTTGAGAGTTAACATAGCTAGCATGTCAAGAGTCAATGTAGCTAATATGTTGAGATTTAATGTAGTTAATATGTTGAGCATTAATGCAGCTAATATGTTGAGAGTTAAAACAGCTAATACATTGAGAGTTAACGTAGCTAATACGTCAAGAGTTAATGCAGCTAATATGTTGAGAGTTAATGTAGCTAATACGTCGAAAGTTAACATAGCTAATACGTTGAGAGTTAATGTAGCTATTGCATTGAGAGTTAACATAGCTAATCCATCGAGAAGCTACCAGCTAACAAATGGCATGTCTAAATCATCCCCTCCAAAGACATTCTTTGATATGTTTAATGAAAGGACAGAATTTAGAAAAAGAAATCAACAAAACAAATACAAAATAAATCATCATCCAAATCACGTCGAACATACAATTCTATCTGTAAGCTTTAGGCCACGCCTCCTAGCTGAGTCTGGTGCTGGTATGCTGGGGAAGTAAGTTTTTAGCTACAAGATAAGACTTGTTTTATTCTTTTATATGATAATACTCTGTTATACAATGTCAGAAACAACATCATAAGTTGGTTTCACAGACTAAATAACTCTACAAAGCACTTTAAGATAGGCGTAGTTTTTGTGCACCCAAATTACAGCCAGGGCGGCATGGTGGTGTAGTGGTTAGCGCTGTCGCCTCACAGCAAGAAGGTCCTGGGTTCGAGCCCCTGGGCCGGTGAGGGCCTTTCTGTGTGGAGTTTGCATGTTCTCCCTGTGTCCGCATGGGTTTCCTCCGGGTGCTCCGGTTTCCCCCACAGTCCAAAGACATGCAGGTTAGGTTAACTGGTGACTCTAAATTGACCGTAGGTGTGAGTGTGAATGGTTGTCTGGTCTATGTGTCAGCCCTGTGATGACCTGGCGACTTGTCCAGGGTGTACCCCGCCTTTCACCCATAGTTAGCTGGGACAGACTCCAGCTTGCCTGCAACCCTGTAGAAGGATAAAGCGGCTAGAGATAATGAGATGAGAAATTACAGCCAGATAAGCACAAACTAATGGCTACTAGCATCTTCAAATGTGTTCATTGTCTTCACTAGAAGATTCTACTGTACATGAAGTTCCCACTTTTGTGATTTTCATAAGTTTAAAATATCCCCAACTGTTTCTCAATCTTAATTGTTACTCATTTCAGTTTGGTTAGCAGTCATGCTAATTTTAACATAATGGTGTCATTATGTTATATTTAGTCACACAGGGTTTTTTATTTGGAACTTATAAATACTTTTGAGGGAAATGTTGATATTCCCAAATGGTTTGGTCTCATTTTCTCTGTTACTGTACCTTTTCATTGTTCTTATAAAAAAAATGGCTACATGCCAATGAGCTACAATGTTGTTATTGTTATTGTTGTGGTTGTTGTACATAGACTTTAACCCACACATCTGAAAGAACTCTTGATATTCCTGACATTTATGTAATTTGCACTGTCACTTTGTCATTACATTGTTCTCAAATGACTGAAGAGCTACATGTCAGCCAATCACAGTGGTCATTTTAGCCATATAGTCTATTCTTACTAATTTATCAATAAATCTGAGGGTGTATTGTTTATATTCCAGAAAGTGTCTCATTTCCTCTTTGTAAACAAATTTGCTACGTAGCAGGAAGCAAAAATAGTCATTTTAGTCATATGATGTCTTCTCTTAGCAATTTGTTCACACATCTGAGGAAAATGTTGATATTCCAGAGACTGTTGTGTCATTTCCACTGTCACTTTGCCAATGCATTGTTCTCAAATGACTAAATGGCTACAGGTCATCTTGGTAAAATTTTAACTTTAGTCATATGGGGTCTTTTCTTAGCAATTTAGCAACACATCTGTGAGGTAACTAAAATTGTTGAAAATTCAATAAATTCTCATTGATTACCCAAGACATGTGAGAGAAATGTTGACATTTTAGACATTTTTGTTGCATTTCTACTGTCACTTCACTTTTACATTGTTCTCAAATGACAAAAAGGTAACGTACCCTTGTAATATTGTAATTGTAATCATATAGGATTATTTCTTAGTATTTTCCCAACACATCTGAGAGAATTATTGATATTCCTGATAACTGTGTATCGTTTCCATTCCCACTGTTATTACATTGTTTTTATACATTGACTTATAAGCCAGCTATACAGTGGGGCAAAAAAGTATTTAGTCAGCCACCAATTGTGCAAGTTCTCCCACTTAAAAAGATGAGAGAGGCCTGTAATTTTCATCATAGGTACACTTCAACTATGAAAGACAGAATGGGGGGGGAGAGGAATCCAGGAAATCACACTGTAGGATTTTTAATGAATTAATTGGTCAATTCCTCGGTAAAATAAGTATTTGGTCACCTACAAACAAGCAAGATTTCTGGCTCTCACAGACCTGTAACTTCTTCTTTAAGAGGCTCCTCTGTCCTCCACTCGTTACCTGTATTAATGGCACCTGTTTGAACTCGTTATCAGTATAAAAGACACCTGTCCACAACCTCAAACAGTCACACTCCAAACTCCACTATGGCCAAGACCAAAGAGCTGTCAAAGGACACCAGAAACAAAATTGTAGACCTGCACCAGGCTGGGAAGACTGAATCTGCAATAGGTAAGCAGCTTGGTGGGAAGAAATCAACTGTGGGAGCAATTATTAGAAAATGGAAGACATACAAGACCACTGATAATCTCCCTCGATCTGGGGCTCCACGCAAGATCCCACCCCATGGGGTCAAAATGATCACAAGAACGGTGAGCAAAAATCCCAGAACCACATGGGGGGACCTAGTGAATGACCTGCAGAGAGCTGGGACCAAAGTAACAAAGGCTACCATCAGTAACACACTACGCCGCCAGGGACTCAAATCCTGCAGTGCCAGACATGTCCCCCTGCTTAAGCCAGTACATGTCCAGGCCCGTCTGAAGTTTGCTAGAGAGCATTTGGATGATCCAGAAGAGGATTGGGAGAATGTCATATGGTCAGATGAAACCAAAATAGAACTTTTTGGTAAAAACTCAACTTGTCGTGTTTGGAGGAGAAAGAATGCTGAGTTGCATCCAAAGAACACCATACCTACTGTGAAGCATGGGGGTGGAAACATCATGCTTTGGGGCTGTTTTTCTGCAAAGGGACCAGGACGACTGATCCGTGTAAAGGAAAGAATGAATGGGGCCATGTATCGTGAGATTTTGAGTGAAAACCTCCTTCCATCAGCAAGGGCATTGAAGATGAAACGTGGCTGGGTCTTTCAGCATGACAATGATCCCAAACACACCGACCGGGCAACGAAGGAGTGGCTTCGTAAGAAGCATTTCAAGGTCCTGGAGTGGCCTAGCCAGTCTCCAGATCTCAACCCCATAGAAAATCTTTGGAGGGAGTTGAAAGTCCGTGTTGCCCAACGACAGCCCCAAAATATCACTGCTCTAGAGGAGATCTGCATGGAGGAATGGGCCAAAATACCAGCAACAGTGTGTGAAAACCTTGTGAAGACTTACAGAAAACGTTTGACCTCTGTCATTGCCAACAAAGGGTATATAACAAAGTATTGAGATGAACTTTTGTTATTGACCAAATACTTATTTTCCACCATAATTTGCAAATAAATTCTTTAAAAATCAGACAGTGTGATTTTCTGGATTTTTTTTCTCATTTTGTCTCTCATAGTTGAAGTGTACCTATGATGAAAATTACAGGCCTCTCTCATCTTTTTAAGTGGGAGAACTTGCACAATTGGTGACTGACTAAATACTTTTTTGCCCCACTGTAAATACTGTACCATCACAAATGCCCCACTGTCATCAGTCCACTGGGGGTGTGTCCCAGACCACATGGACTATTCACTATATACAGCATATAGACATGCTGATCAGTCTGCTCTTGATGTGTCCCAAACCACACATCCTATTCACGATACTGGTCACATAAACACCATCATAAAATCACACCATCATCAGTCCACTCTGGATGTGTCCCAAACCACACATAGTATTTATTATATAGGCCACACAAAGTGGGAGAACTTGCACAATTGGTGACTGACTAAATACTTTTTTGCCCCACTGTATATGAGCTCGCTAAAATTGTACATTTTTAGCTAGCTATATACAAGCTAGCTAAAATTGTAAATTTTTTGGTTGCTCCAAAGTCTTTTTAGTAATGTACCAACACATTTGAGAGAAATGTTGCTATTTCTGAGAGCTTTGGATCATTTCCAATGTCACTTTTCTTTTAAATGACTTGTAAATGATTCCTTATGAATGATTTGGTGAATATTGTCACTTTAGTCATAAGAAGTCTTTTCCCAGCAATTCACCAAGGCATCTGAAGGAAATGGTTTTTGTCCTTACAGTTTTTTTTTTCTTGTTGTCACTCTTACTTTACATTGTCCATAAATCAGACTTTCTGGCTACATGATAGCTAGCTGAATCATTAGCCTCTTTTATAGTAACAGCGAGAAGCCTTCATGCATCCATATTGCCCAGTTGCCTAGCATCACTCAATTCTGCTGACTTTAACCACTTGAACATTGAGCGTCTTGTGTATTTGACATCCGATTAGGTTTTATTTTAAGTATGAAGTTAAGCATGATCATTTAGTGTAAGTGTAATTCTATGGCAGCTTAAAGGATATCATCCTGTGATGATATCAGGTCTTTTCCCATCCATTTGAGATGAACAATACAAATCACGTGTAAAATCTCAGCTCAGATCAAAAACATCTTCATTATCACACTTTTACTTACTAGACTTTGTAACCATCCAAGCACAGAAAATTCGCCCCCTCTTCCAACGCACACATATGCTTCTACTTCATCTGGCTGCATGCAAATTCTAACATTTGTAAGATTAATGATCAAATCAGGTTTCATAGTACGTTGAACAGTTTATCATTCTTCTCGGTCTCTCTCTCTGAGGAATGAAAAGGTCCCACATCCCCTCATTTGCATTTTGCACACTGCTTTAACACAACAAAGCTCCTAAAGAGGTTGAAAGAACGAAGTGAGACTACAGAATGTCACCTATAATAGGCTTTTTGTCTTTCTTTTTTTCAGAGAAGATACTAGACAGTCGCTTGTGTTGAATACGCCGTTGTTGTATCTATACATAAAAGGAGGCATTTCACTAATGTAGTAAGTATTAACAGCAGGCTAACGTTCAGAATGTCCAAAACATGGATGTTTACAAATAAAATTACAATTCACAATTCACACTAAAATCAATGTGAGAATTACAAATAACAGATTAGAAATAATATATGAACTTGTATAATTGATTAAGGTTAGGTTGAGTACAAATGGCTATCTAGGACCTCAAACATTCTACTGGCATCCATTTTAGATCACTGGAGTCAAACTGTTGACTCAGTTAGATTAGGTTATGAGGCGGATCTTTTTTATCAGGATTTTTTTGTTGTTGTTCCTTACATGGTTCTGTATGAAATGGCTCAGTAACTAGGTACAAATTCCCAAATTTTATGCATGAACATATCTAACATAACACTTTACATAACCATTTCAACATGCATGTTAACTTTGGCCATGTTCCAAACCTGTGATCTATGACACGATCCAATATCCAAAACCAAACATCCTTTTCATTATATAGGTCACATAAACAGCATGACAAACATCTCATGATTATCAGTTTAATGTGGGCATGTCCTAACCACAGTAAAACATTTAACAATTCCCACATAAATATATAAAGGTTAGGGCTTCTCACCAAGATGTCTTCCTTTTTCTCTGCCCTTCATTTTCTCAATATTTATCCCTCAGACCTCACTACTTCTTCCTACATTCATTAACACGTTCAGCTTAATCATTTCCTCAGTAAACTGCTCAATACAATACACATTACTTGGACTGGTAATTATCCTATTCGAGCTAGCACTTTATCAATGTGGCTAATGAGAGTTGCAATGTGTGTCTGCAATTATACATCATCTACATCCTGATAATTATCGAAGTAAGTAGAAATGATTCAAGCTTGCAGAGTGTACTGTTTTTTTTGCAACTGTATGCAGGGTTGAGAAGAAGAAAAAAAGGATCTGAACAAATTGAAAGAAAAAAAAAACTGGTCAGGAAGACCGAGTCAGCAGTGAGATGAAACAAGGACACTTCAGAAACCATAATAGGGAAGAGAATAAAGAATACACTGAACTTAGTCAGCAAAAATCAGACTTCTAACATTGGTTGTAGAGTGGGATGCTTGCCTCCGAACCAAGCAAGAAAAAACAATGCAAATATCGTTGTGCACAATTATTTAAAAATAAAAGAACTGTGATTAAAGTGAAACACTGATTCACGCCAAATATAAAAACATCAACAAGTAAACAAAGCTGTTTTCACATAATAGTAATAAAATTAACAATTAACAGTATTCCCCATATTTGTACTTTTTATTTTTCTTATAATGTATGATGCAATCTCATCTCATCTCATTATCTCTAGCCGCTTTATCCTGTTCTACAGGGTCGCAGGCAAGCTGGAGCCTATCCCAGCTGACTACGGGCGAAAGGCGGGGTACACCCTGGACAAGTCGCCAGGTCATCACAGGGCTGACACATAGACACAGACAACCATTCACATTCACACCTACGCTCAATTTAGAGTCACCAGTTAACCTAACCTGCATGTCTTTGGACTGTGGGGGAAACCGGAGCACCCGGAGGAAACCCACGCGAACACGGGGAGAACATGCAAACTCCGCACAGAAAGGCCCTCGCCGGCCACGGGGCTCGAACCCGGACCTTCTTGCTGTGAGGCGACAGCGCTAACCACTACACCACCGTGCCGCCTATGATGCAATCATTAGGCTCAAATCCATGATTTATACACAGCACCAGTCAAAAGTTTGTACAGCCCTACTCATTCATAGGTGTCTGTATTTTCACTATTTTCTACACTGTCGAACAATACTGAAGATATCGAAATGATGAAATAACATCTGGAACATACATTCACCGGCCACTTTAATAGGAACTTGTTCTTGATTCTAAGATCTTGGCTGCAGGACTGGAACCCAATGTGTTGTTCTGCTGTTGCATGCTGAGATGCTTTTCTGCTCACCACAGTTGTAAAGCGTGATTATATGAGTTACTATATCCTTCCTGGTGGCTCGAACCAATCTTGCCATTTTCCTCTGACCTCTCTTATCAGCAAGGCGTTTGCTTCCACCCACAGAACTATTACTCAATCACTCAATGTTTTTTTTTTCACGCCATTCTGTGTAAACTCTAGAGATTGTTATGTGTGAAAACCCCAGGAGGTCAGCAGTTTCTGAAATACTCAAACCAGCCCATCTGGCTCAAACCAACAACCATGCCACAGTGAAAGTCACCTTGAGATCGCAATTTTTCCCATTTTGATGTTTGACGTGAACATGAACTGAAGCTCTTGACTTGTATCTGCATGATTTGATACATCGTGCTGCTGTCAATGGCTTGGCTGATTAGAGAACTGTATAAAACAGCAGGTGTATGTAGGGGCATTCCTAATAAAGTAGCCAGTGAGTGTCTATGGAATTATGTGGCAAACAAAAAAGTGTTTTAAAAAAAAAAGTTTTGTTTGATATTTTAGATTCTTCAAAGTAGCCAGCGTTTACCTTGATGATTCTTTGCACACTATTGGCGTTATCTTAACCAGCTTCATGAGGTAGTCACCTGGAATGCTTTTCAATTAATGGGTGTGCCTTGTCAAAAGTTAATTAATGGACAAGTTTCGTGCCTCTTAATGCGTTTGAGATCAAACAGTAAATAGTAAATAATAAAAATACAGCAAATAGCCCTATTCCACACCACAACTGTAGTAATCCATATTATGTCAAAAACCGCTCAACTAAGTAAAGAGAAAGAGCAGAATATCATTACTTTAAGACATGAAGTGACTTTTAATTAATAAAAATAAAGAAAAACAGTGAATTAAATAGACGGCCTGTCCAAACTTTTGACTCATACTGTATCTGTGTATGTAAAGCGTATGTGTTTGGAATCCATTCTTTGAAATATCATAACAATTCTGAAGTTGTATATGTTCTGGTGTCATGTTTACGCTGTTCTATCTCAAGCCTTGAGGATTATGACTTTGCATGAATATCTCAGCATAATTAGCTGCTGGGATTCTTCTGTGGTTTTCAGACCAGACTGAGATTTTGATATGAACTGCTCTGAACCCAGGTTTATTTTGTGTGCAATTAAACGATCTGATTATCTTAACCCTTTGATGCAAAACATGGGTCAAAAGTGACCCGGCTGAGTTTTTATCTTCTATATCTTTGCAATAAATTAATTCCATCATTCAGTATTCAAGGTATTCCTCAATTAACTTGTTTTTGATCATCATACATCCTTATTTTATTTTTTCCTTTCTTACTTTTTGAATAAAAACCCTTTTTGTATCACTACCCTTCTAATGCACAACATGGGTCAAAAACGACCTGCATTCATTTTCCAGGTTATTTCATGTACGGCTGAGTGTTTCTATGATATACTTTTGAAATAAATTCATTTTGTCATTTACTTTTCCAAACATGCAGTAAATATCTTGTTTTTGTTTAGCACAAATCATCATTTTTATTTTCCCTTTCTTAAGTTATGAACAAGCACAGCTTTTGTAATTCTACATCAAGTTTACACACATGGGTCAGAAACGACCCGCATGCATTTACTACAGCGTTTGGTGGGAACTGTGAATTGTGCTTGTGTCAGACATTTCACAGCTCAGCACAGCGCCCTTTGCACATCTAATACATGCAAGTAATGTTTTTCAATTGTTCTAACATTACCTTAGAAAAAAATTGATCATGTTTAGGTTACCTTGAGAGTGAGTAGATTACTTGTCAGAAAGTTACAAGTAATTACTATTAGCTACCGAGCTGTTGACATATTCTACTTTAGTTAGCTAATTTTATTGTAGTTGGCTTAGCTAACTACATAGTTAATAAATAAATAACTGGCCCCATTCACTGCTAAAGTAATTACTTTAAACAAATTATTATTATAGTATTAAGACATTTAATTTTAAATCACACTTGGATGACCCATGTGTAGTAATATAAAAAGTATTTTTGTTCATAAAGTAGGAAAGAAAAAACTAAATTAATGATTTGTGGTAATTAAAAACAAGATATTTAAAGAATACTTGGAATATTCAATCATAAAATAAATTGATTTCAAAAGATAGAGCAAAGAAAAACTCAGTCAGCATGAAATAACCTGGAAAATGAATGCGGGTCATTTTTGACCCATGTTGTGTATTAGAAGGGGTGTGCATATGTTTTGCTTCAAAGGGTTAACTTCTTAATCTTATAACTTTAACATAAAAGTAATGCCATATTGCAGTTGTATGTTACAAAATGGTATAATATTTGGTCTTTATTTCCCTTCCAATATCCAATCCAGTATTTTCTGCTGATATCAGCCAGTGATTTCAAATTCTGTGATTTTTATTCAGTATAATAAAGACAAGATGTGTTTCAGAAAAAGCTCATTACATCACAATGTTCCATAGTTTATTTTCCAGTTGGAAAAAGATATCTGGAAGTGAGGAGAGTCAATCAAATTGCAACCTTCAAGATCCTGAAGCTTGTAGCCAGAAAAGTGCTGAGTAGATATCAAACGCTTTGTGGGCAAAACATCTGAGGCTGTGATTAATCTGGGCTTATTTCTTTCCAGTTACACTCATGTACTACACAGTTTAATGAAAACAGTCACCCTGTTCAATACATTGGTGACAAAAACATTGTGTATTTGTCATAAACCACTGAAACTATTCTTGCTCAAATAAACACCATCACAAATGCTTCAGTGTCATAATTCCACTGTGGACGTGTCTCAAATCACACATCCTGTTTGATATACTGACCACATACAGTGGGGCAAAAAAGTATTTAGTCAGTCACCAATTGTACAAGTTCTCCCACTTAAAAAGATGAGAGAGGCCTGTAATTTTCATCATACCGTACGTACACTTCAACTATGAGAGACAGAATGGGGGGAAAGAATCCAGAAAATCACATTGTAGGATTTTTAATGAATTAATTGGTAAATTCCTTGGTAAAATAATTATTTGGTCACCTACAAACAAGCAAGATTTCTGGCTCTCACAGACCTGTAACAACTTCTTTAAGAGGCTCCTCTGTCCTCCACTCGTTACCTGTATTAATGGCACCTGTTTGAACTCGTTATCAGTATAAAAGACACCTGTCCACAACCTCAAACAGTCACACTCTAAACTCCACTATGGCCAAGACCAAAGAGCTGTCAAAGGACACCAGAAACAAAATTGTAGACCTGCACCAGGCTGGGAAGACTGAATCTGCAATAGGTAAGCAGCTTGGTGGGAAGAAATAAATTGTGGGAGCAATTATTAGAAAATGGAAGACATACAAGACCACTGATAATCTCCCTCGATCTGGGGCTCCATGCAAGATCTCACCCTGTGGGGTCAAAATGATCACAAGAATGGTGAGCAAAAATCCCAGAACCACACGGGGGGACCTAGTGAATGACCTGCAGAGAGCTGGGACCAAAGTAACAAAGGCTACTATCAGTAACACACTACGCCGCCAGGGACTCAAATCCTGCAGTGCCAGACGTGTTCCCCTGCTTAAGCCAGTACATGTCCAGGCCCGTCTGAAGTTTGCTAGAGAGCATTTGGATGATCCAGGAGAGGATTGGGAGAATGTTATATGGTCAGATGAAACCAAAATAGAACTTTTTGGTAAAAACTCAACTTGTTGTGTTTGGAGGAGAAAGAATGCTGAGTTGCATCCAAAGAACACCATGCCTACTGTGAAGCATGGGGGTGGAAACATCATGCTTTGGGGCTGTTTTTCTGCAAAGGGACCAGGACAACTGATCTGAGTAAAGGAAAGAATGAATGGGGCCATGTATCGTGAGATTTTGAGTGAAAACCTCCTTCCATCAGCAAGGGCATTGTAGATGAAACGTGGCTGGGTCTTTCAGCATGACAATGATCCCAAACACACCGCCTGGGCAACGAAGGAGTGGCTTCATAAGAAACATTTCAAGGTCCTGGAGTGGCCTAGCCAGTCTCCAGATCTCAACCCCATAGAAAATCTTTGGAGGGAGTTGAAAGTCCGTGTTGCCCAGCGACAGCCCCAAAACATCACTGCTCTAGAGGAGATCTGCATGGAGGAATGGGCCAAAATACCAGCAACAGTGTGTGAAAACCTTGTGAAGACTTACAGAAAACGTTTGACCTCTGTCATTGCCAACAAAGGGTATATAACAAAGTATTGAGATGAACGTTTGTTATTGACCAAATACTTGTTTTCCACCATAATCTGCAAATAAATTCTTTAAAAATCAGACAATGTGATTTTCTGGATTTTTTTTTCTCATTTTGTCTCTCATAGTTGAGGTATACCTATGATGAAAATTACAGGCCTCTCTCATCTTTTTAAGTGGGAGAACTTGCACAATTGGTGACTGACTAAATACTTTTTTGCCCCACTGTAAATACTGTACCATCACAAATGCCCCACTGTCATCAGTCCACTGGGGGTGTGTCCCAGACCACATGGACTATTCACTATATACAGCATATAGACATGCTGATCAGTCTGCTCTTGATGTGTCCCAAACCACACATCCTATTCACGATACTGGTCACATAAACACCATCATAAAATCACACCATCATCAGTCCACTCTGGATGTGTCCCAAACCACACATAGTATTTATTATATAGGCCACACAAACTCCATAAAGCCACATAAATCTAATCCTGAATGCTAATTTAAACCACTTGCTCTAACCCTTTACAGTAATCTTAAACCCTAACTCTCTCTAACCCCTAAGTCTAAGCCATAACACTAATTCTAATGCCTACATTTAAATGATTAAACCAACCAGTAACCACAAACACTACCGAAACTGTAAACATAACTCTAAACCTAAACCCTAATTCTAAAGCGAAGAATGGTAGTTTAACCCCAACTCTAACCTTAAACTGTAACTTTAACCCATAACTCAACATACTGTAAACGTTGAATTGTAAATCCTAATCCTAATTCATTTCAATTTCAATTTATCCTAATTCTAATCTTAAAATCCCAGCTCTAATCTCAATCTGTGTATTATTTACTCTAAACACACTCATTAGTCCACTGTGGATGTGTTACAAACCACATGCCCTACGTACTCTCTAGTCCACATAAGCACTACCATTCTGCATGTCCCAATTACTCATCCTGTCCAGCATATAGGTGACAAGCACACATTATTGGTGCTCTGTCCCCATGTGTGTCAGTGTGCATCATTTGACGAATGTGTGGTGCATTGTGGGATATCTGATTCTCAAGGAAACAGCATGTACCGTCTACATCTTACTGTGAATTACCAGTGGTACGTTTGGTTTCTTTTTGTTCAACAATATTTTTAAACACTGCTATTTATGCAATTGCAGCCGACCAACCCATAACTGATACACCAAAAGAGGAACTTGAGGTTCTAAAAGTAATTGTTTGCCCTTTCACATTTGATCTCCTTCAACACTTTTATCCATCAATTTGCCATGTTGCTCAGGCTTCCTGCGAATGTGGAAGTGCACACTTATGGAATCACTTGGGCTTTCAATTTTCTGTTTCTCAGAAATTCACTGTTTACCTGCACAGGTGTATGTTGCACATTCACAGTTTCCTGTCAACCTCACACAGAGAGAGAGAGAGAGAGAGAGAGAGAGAGAGAGAGAGGGAACCCACAACTCTAAATCACTTTTTAACTCCAGTCCTAAAGTAACTCCAGTCCTTAGTTCTAAAGCTCTCAGTCTAATATTTAACTCAAATCCCAAATCCTCAGCCTAATCCTAAACTTTAACTAAAGCCTAACTCTAATCCAAAATCATTACTGTAATTCTAAACTTCAGCTTGAATTCTAAATCACAACTGTAATCCTCACACCTAAATCTAATAATAAACTCTTATTCTAATCCTAAATCCTAATCCTAAACTCTAATCCTAAATCCTAATCTTGAAGCCTAACGCTGATCCTAAAGACTAACACTTATACTAAAACCTAACTCATAAAATTCTAAATCCTAATTCTAATCTAAAATCATGACTCGAGATGCTAAGTTTAACCCTTGTTTGAACACTTTACTAGAATCTTAAACCCTCACTCTAATCACTAAATTCTAACCCATAATCTACTTCTAAACCCAATTTTAAATGACAAATCAAATCCTACATTCTAATTTTAAGTCCTTCATATAACCATAAACCTAAACCCTACTTCTAAACCTAGAATGCTAATTTAACCCCACTTCCAAACTTAAGCCATAACTTTGATGCCTAACTCTAAATTCTCTAAAGGCTTGTTTTCAAACCTTAATTCTAATCTTAGGCCCTAACCCTTACACTAATACATACTGCTATTTCTAAACCCTATTTAAATCTAACACACACACACACACACACACACACACTCCTAGGTATCTTGCAGCTAGCAGAATCAACACACACTGTGCTTCAACTCAAACACTCAATCATACTTTTCACACACACACACACACACACACACACACACACACACACACACACACACACACACACACACATACTTTTTGTTCAGGTGTAATCAACATTAGTGCCCCACTTACACACAGAGAGGCCTCATGGGGAGTCAGAGGGGCAAAAAGTACCTAGAGTTCAGTTCTAGACTGAACTTTCCATCCAAAGGAATTCTGAAGGTTGACTCCTCCCCCTGTCACTGGTATAATGGAACAATCCAGCATGTAGGAAGATTCACATATTAAACATTTTGTACTAAAATTCATTTGAACAAGTAATGGGCGTCAAAAAGAAGTGATTGGCTGAGAAAAGCTGAAATAGAAAACTGAAAATCTGTCTCACAAGCATCATTAGTCACCTTGCTTTAGTGTGTGTGTGTGTGTGTGTGAACATCATGACCATAAACAGTTAGTGTACAGTTTGGTGTTTAGGTACGATTTAATCACAGGACGCAAAAGTAGTTCATAACATCACAAGTTGATTTATGTGGTGAGTTAAATCTGGGAAAATTTGATTCAATTCAATGCAATTTGATTAATTCATTTATTTATTTATATACATAAACTTATGTGATTGGACGGTCACAATGTCCACATCTAGCGACTTCATCCTGGTAAAGTAGGCAGTTCTTGGCTGCATTTCAGTCTTAGATTTTCTCACGAATGTTCACGTTCTGTCAAGAGAAACATAAACTGCGCAAAATTACCCAGAATCCCAAAATGGTTTCGACTGGATATTTCAAACCATGACTCATATCTGATCAAATCTATGTTGGATACTCTCTGATTATGGCATTGTCAAAAAACAGATCTCCATAGACACTATAGGTTCTTGCAAGAATTTAAAAAAGATCTCTCCTGGGGTTTTTTCACAGTTAACTCTTGACCAGTTAGTTATGGGCTGGCAGCTACTGTATATGCACAACTTCACACTATAAAAGTTGCACTGTAGATTTGTTTTCATACAAACACCCACAGCCCCAATTGGTCTGCTGTCAAGTTGTGTCCCGAGGCTTAATTTACACCAGTGGTTGGTTCAACAGAGTCAAACTCTGACCTATTTAAGACCTATTTCAAGACGAGTCCTCAGTTCACCGTTAAAAAAGCAAACAAACAAGGGCCTCTTTTTTCTCACAT
>NC_083584.1:63774288-63950251 GCF_027579695.1 Neoarius graeffei
ACAGGTTATAAACTGCTATTAATAAAACTGCTAGTGATGAAGTAACATCCATGACAGATCATAGTAATGGATTTATATTTCCTGATTTAACAATATTTTAGTGGAAGAAAAGCTGTACTTCTGTTAAATCTGCTTTATTTTGTCATTTGGACAAGCCATCTTTACAAATTTCAGTCATAATAGGAGAATTACATATTAAGAAGTTTAATATTTGTCAATTTATGATTTTTTTTTTAAGGTGAAAGACATCTATTGTGTCATAGCCCTGTTTGTGTGGTGTTGTAAGAAAACTTTTCCTGAAATAAACTTCTGGAAAAGGGAAAAAAACACTGCAGAAACATATTCAGAAGTTTAAACATAGTCAAAAGTTTCTAGCATTTCCTATTATACAATTACATTAAACCAGCTAAAAAATTAACTTGTTTCGAGATATTTTAACTAATTTCAAGCTTTAAATTTTCTTATTTTATTGGCAAATAACTTTGCTTCATTGTAGAAATAAATTAAAAAATTATTTAGGTTTAAAATTAAGTAATCATATGCAAAATTATCTGCCAATAGAACAAAACTACAAAATTTCAAGTTGGAAATTAGTTTTGTTTTTGTTTTTTAAGTCAAGAAATTGGTTTAATTGTCTTATTTTTGATATATTGTGATCTTGTAATAGGACATTCTAAATACATTTAACTATCTTCAAGATATTTTTAATTCCTAAGATGTCATTTGTCACAGTGTTTAAAGTGCTAAACTGTATATTTTTGAATCATACTTACAAAATATAAAGTATTAATGAGGTCTGTGCAATTCTGTGCCTAATGCCACCCACCCACCCACCCACACACACACACACACACACACACAGAGAGAGAGAGAGAGAGAGAGAGAGAGAGAGAGAGAGAGAGTCTGAAGGTCAAATATAAATCCTATTGGAGCTTTGGCGCACTCTTACCTGTAACAACAACAAAATGAAAAACAACATTTCAGTGTCATTTCATTCTTTTTTTTATTTCGAAAATTTGGTTACATTTAGTCAAAAAAAATCCTGAATACAGTATGAGTCATATAAACAAACAGCTATCACAGGCAAGATAACATTACAAAACATATGCAAAATTGTGATTTTTTTTAAAATGCAAAAAAAGTGATTTATTTTAAAGTCTGTTATTCTATAAGCACCCACAGATTTTAGGAAAAACTGCCACAACAAAAACCTCAAGAGGTAGGTCTCCATTAATCTGTTTAATGTACAATTTGAAATTGTGAACTAAAAATAAGTAAACGTGAATTTAAAAAAAAGCATCAAATATCACAAAAACATTTATATGCTCACATGAGATGGTTTTTCAGATGATTCAACAAACAATATTTCACAAAACTGAACACATTTTTCACATTTAAGTTATAACATGGTACAAAGAAGAACAAAAGCAATGCAAATCATCATGGCAACACTTTTCAGGTCTTGGAGATTCATTGTCATGTTTAATCTGAATGATTATCATGAGGGGAAATTATCACCCAGCTTTAAACACATAACATCATTCAGGGGAAACAAAGACCATCCACAAGTATGTTTTGTCAACTTTAAAAAAGAAAGAAAGAAATCACTTGTCTTTTGGAAGAACTGCAATGGAAACTCACCTAGCGTAATTATTTTGTTTTGCCCCAAAGAGAAACTTCGCTATGAAGGCATTTTCCTTATATGGGCATTATATCCTGTTCGTTACCCTCTTACCCTGTTGCCATGGTAATTGATTACTCTAACCTATTGCTTGTGTAATTTGCTGCATAGTACAAACTTTTAAATCAGTCCAGCTGAAGGGCAAGTGTTAAATTTGATGAAAGCTTGTTTCTGCTGGTTAAAGAAGATGAAATTATACCATTTACTAACTTATATAAAAGTTTAACTAAATTATGTCCTTGTGTCCCAAACAATCAGACAGTTTCTCAAAGTTAGTTAAAATGTTGGCCTGCTTACTATAATGCTAGTTAGTTAGTCAGAAATCTGAAAGTTTCTCAACGTGGTGTTTTAATAGACGTAATTATCATGATTACTTGGATTTATATTATGATGCCAGCAGGGTTCAACAGTAATGATGTCACCATTTGAATTGATGGTTCATGCTAAGGCAACAAAGAAGTGAGAAAACTTAATGAGAACAAGCTCACCTGTGTGTGTGTGTGTGTGTGTGTGTGTGTGTGAGAGAGAGAGAGAGAGAAACATTTTTTGAACAATATAATAATACTATTATTCATTTCACATTTCTGAATACTGAGGCCAGTGTGTGTGTGTGTGTGTGTGTGTGTGTGTGTTTGTGTCACTGCTGACACACTGTTGCTTGCTAAAACCCAGATTAGTGTGTCTAAAACAGGCTGGAGAAATCTGCCACCCAGCTCCTAATACACAGCCCTCTGTCAAACTTAATAATGCGCACACACGCACACACACACACACACACACACACACACACGTGGCAATGCACACTCTGTACCAGATGCACACATATACAGCACTTCTCTCTCTCTCTCTCTCACACACACACATATATTCTCTTTACACCACTGTTTTTCCTGAAAGACTAAAAAAATGACATGAATTCACATTGCACACGTTGTTGAGGTGTTGCAACTGCGGTGCGTCACAAAAAGACACAGTCCACACACACAGTCCACACACTAATGTCATGACAGCACTCTTCAGTTTTATCCAGAAATCTAACACCTAAATGTACCACCATGTCAATCAAACATGAAGAACGGAGGGGTTTTATTGAGACTGATGAACAGGAGAACAATTAACCTCCCTAGTATCACAGTAAACAGGTTAATATTTGAGCTAGTATTATAGTGAGCTAACATTTAAAACAGCTACCATTATAAAACTAACTAGCATTATAGAAAACAAGGTACAATTTAAACTAACTAGCATTATAAACAACAGGGTACAATTTAAACTAGCTAGCACTATAGTTAACAAATTAACATTCAAACTACAGTGGTGCTTGAAGGTTTGTGAACCCTTTAGAATTTTCTCTATTTCTGCATAAATATGACCTAAAACATCATCAGGTTTTCACACAAGTCCTAAAAGTAGATAAAGAGAACCCAGTTAAACAAATGAGAAAAAAATATTATACTTGGTCATTTATTTATTGACGAAAATGATTCAATATTACATATCTGTGAGTGGCAAAAGTATGTGAACCTCTAGGATTAGCAGTTAATTTGAAGGTGAAATTAGAGTCAGGTGTTTTCAATCAATGGGATGACAATCAGGTGTGAGTGGGCACCCTGTTTTATTTAAAGAACAGGGATCTATCAAAGTCTGATCTTCACAACACATGTTTGTGGAAGTGTATCATGGCATGAACAAGGGAGATTTCTGAGGACCTCAGAAAAAGCGTTGTTGATGCTCATCAGACTGGAAAAGGTTACAAAACCATCTCTAAAGAGTTTGGACTCCACCAATCCACAGTCAGACAGATTGTGTACAAATGGAGGAAATTCAAGACCATTGTTACCCTCCCCAGGAGTGGTCGACCAATAAAGATCACTCCAAGAGCAAGGCGTGTAATAGTCGGCGAGGTCACAAAGGACCCCAGGGTAACTCCTAAGCAACTGAAGGTCTCTCTCACATTAGCTAATGTTAATGTTCATGAGTCCACCATCAGGAGAACACTGAACAACAATGGTGTGCATGGCAGGGTTGCAAAGAGAAAGCCACTGCTCTCCAAAAAGAACATTGCTGTTCATCTGCAGTTTGCTAAAGATTATGTGGACAAGCCAGAAGGCTATTGAAAAAATGTTTTGTGGATGGATGAGACCAAAATAGAACTTTTTGGTTTAAATGAGAAGCATTATGTTTGGAGAAAGGAAAACACTGCATTCCAGCATAAGAACCTTATCCCATCTGTGAAACATGGTGGTGGTAGTATCATGGTTTGGGCCTGTTTTGCTGCATCTGGGCCAGGATGGCTTGCCATCATTGATGGAACAATGAATTCTGAATTATACCAGTGAATTCTAAAGGAAAATGTCAGGACATCTGTCCATGAACTGAATCTCAAGAGAAGGTGGGTCATGCAGCAAGACAACGACCCTAAGCACACAAGTCGTTCTACCAAAGAATGGTTAAAGAAGAATAAAGTTAATGTTTTGGAATGGCCAAGTCAAAGTCCTGACCTTAATCCAATGGAAATGTTGTGGAAGGACCTGAAGCGAGCAGTTCATGTGAGGAAACCCACCAACATCCCAGAGTTGAAGCTGTTCTGTATGGAGGAACGGGCTAAAATTCCTCCAAGCCGGTGTGCAGGACTGATCAACAGTCACCAGAAACGTTTAGTTGCAGTTATTGCTGCACAAGGAGGTCACACCAGATACTGAAAGCAAAGGGTCACATACTTTTGCCACTCACAGATATGTAATATTGGATCATTTTCCTCAATAAATAAATAACCATGTATGATGTTTTTGTCTCATTTGTTTAACTGGGTTCTCTTTATCTACTTTTAGGACTGGCATGAAAATCTGATGATGTTTTAGGTCATATTTATGCAGAAATATAGAAAATTCTAAAGGGTTCACAAACTTTCAAGCACCACTGTAGCATAGTAAAAAAAAAAAAAACAATAAAAAACCTAACATTAAAAACAACGAGCATTATAGTAAACTGGCTAACCTTTAAACTAATTAGCATTATAACAAACATTCTAGCATTTAAAGTAACTAGCATTATCAAAAATAGGCTAACAGTTAAACTAACTAGCATTAAAGGAAACAGACTAACATTTAAACTAATTAGTATTATATAAAACAGGCTAACATGTAAACTAGTATTATAGTAAAAAAAAAAAACATTTAAAACAACTACCATTATAGTAAACTGGCTAACCTTTAAACTAACAATCATTATATGAAACAGGGGAACATTTAAACTACTCTTCATCCATCCATTATCTGTAGCCACTTATCCTATGGATATGTGTATAGTTATCCTATAGATGTGTGTATAGTTATATGTATGTGTACGTATATGTGTATATGTATGTACTGTATATATGTATTGTATGTGTGTATATATGTATGTATAACATAAGTATCTGTATATATGATTGATTTGGTCTATATTATACCATGTTGATATGTCTTGGTATGTTGGTATGTTTTCTTTTTTGTTTGTTGCTTTTGTTTTCTTTTATATATATTTATTATGGCGGAAAGTGACGTTTCATTAGTGGTAGTATAGAGGGTTAGGATTTGATAAGTTATTTACTTCTTCCTAACCCTTTCCAAACATTATTATGTTATTGCCTTGTGGCTACGCTATCCCGTTTGTTCATGACTATGTTTTGATTATTGCTTTTTTTTTCTCTTTACTATTTGGAATAAAGCAATCAATCAATCAATCCTGTTCTACAGGGTTGCAGGCAAGCTGGAGCCTATCCCAGCTGACTATGGGCGAGAGGCAGGGTACACCCTGGACAAGTCGCCAGATTATCACAGGGCTGACATATTGACACAAACAACCATTCACACTCACATTCACACCTACGGTCAATTTAGAGCCACCAGTTAGCCTAACCTGCATGCCTTTGGACTGTGGGGGAAACCGGAGCACCTGGAGGAAACCCACACGGACACGGGGAGAACATGCAAACTCCACACAGAAAGGCCCCTGTTGTTCACTGGGCTCAAACCCAGAACCTTCTTGCTGTGAGACAACAGTGTTAACCACTACACCACTGTGCTGCCTAGTTAAAAAAAATGCAAACATTTAAAACAACTAACATTATAGTAAAGTGGCTAACCTTTAAACTATCATTATAGAAACCAGGCTAACATTTAAGCTAACTAGCATTATAAGAAACAGGTTAACATTTAGACTTACAAGCTTTGTAGTAAAAAGAAAGAAAGAAAGAAAGAAAGAAAGAAAGAAAGAAAGAAAGAAAGAAAGAAAGAAAGAAAGAAAGAAAGGTTAAACAGCATGATGCTACCACCATCAGGCTTCACAGTGGATTGGATGATGAGTAGTGCCTGGTTTCTTGCAGATTAGCCTGTTTACTATCATGCAAATTTAAACATTTGGCCCATTTACTTTTATGACAGTATGATTATTATGCCTATTATTGTGTGTGTGAGTGTGAGTGTGAGTGTGTGTGTAATGGCTTACACTGAAAGAAATGTGTGTTTTTGTGATTTTATAGCACATGATGCTTTTGCTGTGTGTGTGTGTGCGCGCGCGCGTGCGTGCGTGCGTGCATGCGTGCGTGTGTGTGTGTGTGTGTGTTTAAAACAGAGCTCCATTGTGTGGTTGAGTAAGAGCTTGTTCACCAGTGTGTGCTAATTAGACACATTCCACAAGATTACACTGCCAATTAAACATCAGAGGACCATTGTGTGTGTGTGCGTGTGTGTGTGTGTGTGTGTGTGTGTGTGTGTGTGTGTGTGTGTGTGTGTGTGTGGCCAAAAGTGCAATCAAGTTCAACAACTTGTTTGACTATAGAGCACACACATATAGAAATATGAATCTACTTTCATATTGGAAGGTGAACCCTCGCCCCAATCTGCTAGTTTGATCGCTCTTGAGCAATCTGTCCTTAAATAGGTCTCTATTCATTGTCCCCTCCATCTTAATGAAGCCTTTTGGTTCCTGCTGTTGAAAAACATCCCTATAGCATGATGCTACCACCATCACATTTCACAGCATGGATGGAAGTAGCCATGTGATCAGCATCACACTATATGATCCTGTTTCTCATGGCCTGACAGTCTTTAGTTGTGTTTTACTGAGGATTGCCTTCTGTCTGATCACGTTTCCATAAAGGATGCAGAGACAGTTGTCCTTCTAGTAGTGTTGTAGTTAAGACCACCTAAACCGAGACCAAGTCATGACCGAGACCAAAGTGTATCGAGACCAAGACAACACCAAGAATTTGAGGGGTTGAGATCGAGATCAAGTCAAGACCAAGACCAAAGCAGGGTGAAACTGAGTAAAGACCATGAACAGGCCAGTGTGTGTGAAGGGGGCAGGGGAGGGATAACAGCTACTAACAGGAAGAAAATTTTCAAATTAGCAATGAGTCTGGTTGCATTTGAAGCAGGAAGTTTTACATCTAATCACAGGAACAATGTTAACAAATAAATCAGACAGTGCACAGGCAATTTGTGAAATCCCTGCAGTTGTGGTCTTGACTGGTCTTGAAATAAAATCCTGAGTCCTCTATGTCTGAGACAGAGACAAGACCAAGTAAAAAGGTGGTCGATTCCAAGACAAAACCGAGACCTTCGAAAAGTGGTCTTGAGAGTGGTCTTGAGAACTGCTACAACATAACTTCTAGGTTCTCCCATCTCCACACAGAATCCCTGGAATTCCATCAGTTAACTTCAGGTTCTTGGTCACCCTGAATCTTTGAATTGTTTTTAATTATGATGGAAACCAGTGAGTTTTTTATTACTTATATCTACAGTTTTATTATTTCCCCCTTGTTGATCTTGCCAATTCCCATCCACAACCTAACTCTTCCCTATCAGGGAACAACTACCAAACAGGGAAGGGTAGGGCAACCATTTGCTTCCTCTGAGATACATGAAACCAACTTCTGCATCTTTTGGAACTGCTCGGAGGAAAGCGCTGTCATGAGCCAGTTGGGAACATCTAGGTCCTGATCTGATCTTTTACTCTACTCCCTGGTCTTCCCTTGAGCCTTCCCTGTGCTGTGGCCAGCACACCTGTCTCTCATCAGCTCATCCTCGGCTCCATACTATGCCGCTCGGATATTCATTCGGCGCGGGATTGTCTTCACCTCAGGACATGGTTTTCTGCCTTTTTTCCCTGTTTATGTATCTGATTATTTTGTTACTTTGCTGTGTGCTGTGGAGCGACTTCGCTCGTTATGTGGATTACTTTACATCGTGTTTTGGGACTGTGAGTGCGTTTCTTCTGAAATGGAAGCACTTTGAACTTTTGGAATTTGTTTTTTGTACTAAGCTCTTTTCCAGCTGCGGGGCTACATTTCTGGACTCTATCATGTTTTTCTCTTTTTCTCCCATGTTCGTCTGACAGCTGATCGTGCATCTCCAATTACCTGTTCCTGTATCTCTCCTGTTGGCTGCTCCTCCCCACCAGCCTCCCACTATTAGGATTAAAGACCTACCCTCTTCTCTCCAAGCACACATTAGTCTGCTTTTGGGTCTAGTCTACTCTTATTGCCTTTAGGCTGTGACAAAACAATCCTACCAGAGGTATAGACCCAGCAGACGTTGAAACAGTTAGAGATGCTTTGTCCAAATAAGACTCTATTCTGGGTTATCACCAGCAGGAGATTGCGTCTGTCCATCAGAGCTTGACGGCCATCACAGACATGTTACAGAAACTCTTCTCACAGATGGAAAGCCTTCAGAATGCCATCCCCAGTCAACTGGTGCCTGTGCCAGTCAGCTCACCCATTGCTCCAACAGTCGGTCCAGCTCCACAACCCTTTTGAGAGCCATGTCTGCCCACCCCACAGCCATACGATGAGGAGCCTGGCACCTGCCTCTCATTCCTTTCCCAGTGTTCCTTGTCAATGGAACTCCTGGCCTCTGCTTTCCCTTCTGACAGCTCTCGAGTCACCTATGTCATCACACTTCTGACTGGTAGGGCTCGGGAGTGGGGAACAGCAGTCTGGGATGCTGGGGCCCCTTGCTGTTTGAGTTATGAGAAATTCTCTGAAGCGATGCTAAAGGTTTTTGACCAGTTGCCCAAGGGCAAGAAGGCAGCTAGGCGACTAATAGGGCTCAAGCAAGGCAGCAGGCTGGTTTATGACTATGCCATTGAGTTTCATACCTTGGCTGCAGCTGTGGACTGGAATGCCAGTGCCCTGTATGATACATTTTTTCATGAACTAAACAGCTCTGTATTGGATGAGATCATCCCTCATGACCTCCCCGAGACTCTGGACAGCCTTGTGGATCTAGTCAGCTGGGTGGATACCCAGTTACGCCAACAAAGCCTGAGAAGGAACCCCAGGTTTGAACTTAAGGATGTTGCTCCCTTGTCTGAGGCCTCTGCTTCCCCTGAACCAGAGCCCATGCAGCTAGGCAGAACCCGGATCATCCCTGAGGAGAGAAGGCACTGCCATGAGACTAGGTCCTGCTTCCACTGTGGCAAACCTGGACACTGTCTCTCATTGCTTGTTAAAAGGGCCTGCCCATCAGTAGTAGCAGGGATACGGATGGGTGTACTGACACAGTCTTCCCCTGCCAAGAGGTGCTGCCCACTAAGGTCATCTTTCAGAATAGGTGTTACCCAGTAAAGGCGCTCATTGACTTTGGAGCAGACAAAAGCGTCATCAGAACCTCCTTTGCAGAAGAGCTGGGAGTCAACCTACAGAAGTTAGACTACCCTCTAACCACCAGGTCACTCAATGGGCACTGAACTCAGCTTTGTCTCCCACATTACAGAGCCACTCACTCTTAAGATCTCAGGGAACCATGTGGAATCTATTTCTTTCTTCACCACGAATAACTCTCATGAGTCTATTGTTCTTGGTCTTCCTTGGTTGCGCCTGCATAATCCCCACCTGAATGGGAGTAACGGTACAGTCCTCTCTTGGAGCACCTGTTGCCTGGCCGCCTGCCTGTCTTCTGCCAAGATTCCCCTTGGCTCCCAAGTCTCAAGTCCTGATGAGTCCATCGACCTTTCCAACGTCCCTGCAGAATACCAGGACCTTAGTTAGGTGTTCAGCAAGGCCCGGGCCACCTCTCTCCCTCCTCATCGACCTTATGATTGCACCAAAGATCTGCTTCCTGGTACAACCCCCCCCAGGGGTCGCATTTATTCCCTCTCTCCCCCTGAGAGAGAGGCCATGGACAAGTATATATCAGAGTCTCTTGCAGCTGGCATCATTCGCCCCTCATCATCTCTGGCAGGAGCTGGTTTCTTTATCATGGTCAAGAAGGACAAGTCTCTCAGGCCATGCATTGATTATCAAGGCTTAAATGAGATCACTATTAAGAAGCGCTACCTGCTTCCTCTCATGTCCATGGCCTTTGAACTGCTGCAGGGGGCCCAATTTTTCTCCAAGCTGGATCTCCGCAACGCCTATCACCTGGTATGCATTAGGGAGAGGGACGAATGGAAGACGGCCTTCCATATGCCCACCGGGCACTACAAATACTCGGTCTTACCTTTTGGCCTCACTAACATGCCTGCAGTCTTCCAAGCACTGGTCAACAATGTCTTACGAGATTTCATCAACCAGTTTGTCTTTGTATACCTTGATGACATCTTGATCTTTTCTCCCATGCTTGAGACTTACCAGTCCTACATCAGACAGGTTTTACAGAGGCTACTAGGAAATCAACTTTTCACTAAAGCTGAGAAATGTGAATTCCATAAGCACACAATGTCATTTCTGGGTTTCATCATCTTCCTAGATAAGGTCCAAAGTGGACCCAGACAAGGTCAAGGCAGTCTCGGACTGTCCCACTCCATCCTACCACAGGAGCTGCAACACTTCTTGGGGTTTGCTAATTTTTATTGAAGGTTCATCAGGAATTATAGCTCCATCACTGCTCCTCTTACAGAACTCACATCTTCCAAGTGTCCTTTTCTCTGGAACAACCATGCTGAGAATGCGTTCACATCCCTCAAAACAAGGTTTTCCACCGCTCCCATCTTTATTGTCCCTGACCCTACAGCTCAGTTTGTGCCTGAGGTGGGTGCCTCCAACATGGGAGTAGGGGCTGTCCTGTCCCAGAGACCATCTAAGGATGACAAGATGCACCCTTGTGCATTCTTCTTGCACCGCTTGACTCCAGCTGAGCGCAACTACAGCATAGGTGATTGACAACTACATTTAATTTATGATTCATTAAATGAATCATTTAATTAATTTAATGAATATGGTGGGGCACAGCAGTGCAGCAGCTTCTCTAGCTCTTGGTGGTAGCGTTAAAGTTAGCACTACTACTGCCAGTAAAATGGCAATTAAGTACAGCTTAGCAAAGCTAAAGGAGCTAAATAGCGGTCTCCATGCTCCTTTTTCTCTGGAGCTCAAAGCAATGCTTAGTAGGCTTTGGATTTTACGATCTATGGCTCGTAATGTCTTGCAGAGCTGGCTTGGAGTCAAGAGGAGGCAGTGTGCATGGAAGCAGAAGAGGGGCAAGTGGGCTAGCCTGCTAACCAGGCTAAGAGCTAATGCTAGCAGGCCAGCTATTTCATTGCTCTTTTTATCCAATGTCTGGGCTTTGGATAATAAAATGGATCTGCTATGACTGAGACTGTGCCAACGGGAGCTGCAGAGCTGCAGTGTCTTTGTTCTGATGGAGACGTGGCTTAATAACAACATGCTGGACTCTGTCTTCGAGCTTAAGGGATAGCTATTATTCTGCTCGGACAGGGACCAGCAGCTCTCCAGAAAAACAAGAGGAGGGGGACTCTGCATCTATGTCAACAAAGATTGGTCCATGAACTGTTCTATGGTGGGCAGACACTGCTCTGAGGCTGTGGAACATTTAATAGTGACATGCCATCCTCACTATCTGCTGCGGGAATTCACAGTAGTGTTTATAGTGGCTGTTTACATCCCCCCGCGAGCTACCGCTAAAGGCGTTATGCAGGAGGTGCACGATAGCATTGGTGCGCTTCAAAACAAACATCCAGAAGCGTTGTATGTGGTGGCGAGGGATTTCAACCATGTGAATCTGCGGGACACTCTCCCCATGTTCCACCAGCATGTTAACATTGCCACTCAGGGTGGAAACACTTTGGACAAAGTGTTTACCAATGTACGAGGAGCATACAGAGCAGTGCCCCACCCCCACCTTAGCACCTCAGACCACATCTCCCTCCTACTGGTTCCTGCATACTTCCCAGTGTCAAGGAGCAGGAACACAATAACAAAGACCGTCTCCACGTGGCCTGAAGGTTCTGTGTCCATGATCCAGGGCTGCTTTGAGACCACAGACTGGCAGATGTTCAGGGAGGCTGCAACATCAGGGAGCAGTGTGGATTTGGAGAAGTACATGTCTTCTGTCCTGCACTACATCAGGAAGTGTATGGAGGATGTGACCACCTCCAAGACCATCTTCATCCGACCAAACCAGAAACCTTGGCTGAATGCAGAGCTGCGCTCCTTGCTGAGAACCCGTGATGCTGCATTTAAGGACAGTGATGCAGCACTCAGAGCAGTGAGAAGGAACTTGTCGATGGGCATAAGGAGAGCAAAGTCCACATATGCTCTCAAGATCCAGGGCCATTTCAACTCAAGTGACCCACAGGGCATGTGGAAGGGCATTAAGTGCATCACCGACTACAAGAAGAGAGATGCACAGTGCCCTGAGGACCCAGCGCCCCCTGACACCCTGAATGCCTTCTACAATTGCTTCGAGGCCTCCAATACCACCACTCCCTCCCGGCTCACCCCTTCCCCCAGTGAGCCCCCAGCCATCAGCATAACAGTAGCAGAGGTGAGGAAAACACTGCAGAAAGTCAATCCCCGTAAAGCCCCAGGCCCTGATGGGATTCCAGGCAGGGTTCTGAGGGACTGCGCTCACCAGCTGTTTGAGGTTCTGATGGACATATTCAATATCTCACTGACCCAGGCCAGAGTCCCATCATGCCTCAAGACAGCCATGATCATCCCTGTACTGAAGACCTCCGTAGCGTCGTGCCTCAATGACTACCGCACCATTGCACTCACCTCTATCATCATGAAGTGCTTTGAAAAGCTGGTGATGAGGCACTTGAAGCAGACCATTGACATGACAGACGACTCACACCAGTATGCTTACAAGCAGAACTGGTCCACAGCTGATGCTATCTCTCCTGTGACACACCAGGCCCTCTCTCATCTGGAGTACAAGGACTCCTATGTGAGGCTGCTGTTTCTGGACTTTAGTTCTGCATTTAATACCATCATCCCGCAGAAACTGGTGACCAAGTTGGTAGCGCTGGGAACCTCCTCATCCCTGTGCAACTGGGTCCTGGATTTTATGACCTGCAGGCCACAGAGTGTCAAGATTAACAACAACACTTCCTCCACCATCACCCTCAACACCGGCTCTACCCAGGGTTGTGTGCTCAGCCCTCTGCTGTACACACTGATGACCTTCGACTGCAGGGCTCACTATGAGAACAATCTTGTGGTGAAGTTTGCTGACAACACAGTAGTGGTTGGACTCATCCCCAGTGGGGACGAGTCGTCGTGCAGGATGGAGGTGAAGAACCTGACAAGGTGGTGTGGGGACAACAACCTCATCCTCAACATCAAGAAGACCAAGAAGATGGTTGTGGATTTCTGCAGGACTGGCACCCCCCCTCCTCTCTACATTGATGGAGCAGCTGTGGAGATGGTTCCCTCCATCAGGTACCTTGGAGTTCACCTGACCAACACGCTCTCCTGGCACACCAACACCATGGCCTTCATAAAGAAAGCCTACCAGCGCCTCTACTTCCTGAGGAAATTGAAGAGGGCAGGACTGGGGGCTGATGTCCTCGGGTCCTTTTACAGCTGTGTGGTGGAGAGCATCCTGACCTTCTGCCTCACGGTGTGGTATGCTGGCTGCACTGTGGCTGAGAAGGAGGCGCTGCAGAGAGTGGTCACGTCTGCACAGAGGACCATCGGGTGCAGCTTGCCACCCATCAGTGACATCTACACCACCAAATGTAGAGAAAGAGCCACCTGCATCCTCTGTGACCCCACCCACCCTGCACGTGGACTTTTCACTCCCCTGCCCTCTGGAAGGAGGCTGCGCTGCATCTGGGCAAAAACATCTAGACTGAAAAACAGCTTCTACCCGGATGCAGTCAGACTGCTCCACCTCCCATATACTGAACACTCCCATATACTGAACACTACGCATCTTATCAACATGCCTTAAAGGTCCCATGGCATGGTGGTTTATTGATGCTTTAAATGGGCTCGTGGAGGCTTCCGGATGTTATATCTGCAGCCTTTCTCGAAATGAACCCTCGGCACGTAAATATAGCCTCCTGAGAGAAAGCCCCATTTCAGCGCTTTTCCCAGTGCGTCATTTTGCTAATGAGAAGCAGGAGGCGGGGAAGGGTAGAGGGTGGGGGCGGGCCATGGGGGGAGGGGGAGGGGCTTGACCAAGCTGCAGCCATGCTAGCTGTGTGTGAACAGTAGCAATGGCAATACTGATACTGATCTACATACTGACAGAAAATTATGGACACACAAAAATAAATATGAGAAATACATAACATAAGAAGAAATGACCACTAATCAGGTTCCTTCACAAGTCTAAATAAGGGAGTGGGGAAATGTGTGTACAACACTAGTAGTATAGTATAGTAGTATAGTGTTTGCGTGCACACACATACTCGCTGCTATCAGCACCTGTAGCCACGCTGCTAAGACCAAACCCCGTTCTCCCTCAGACTCCTTTCGTAAACTCAACGTGACACAGAGAACAGAGAGTGAGAGTGTTCGGAGTGGTAGTTTACGAACGTATAATACCCTAGGCTTGAACACGCACTCCATAACCAAAGAGGATAGAAGCAGCAACTACAGCAACATATCGCTTATCCAACAGAAGACATGCATTGGGGAGCAATAGTCAAACATAAGCTCATAAGTTACAGTCAATTTCCAGACTAAACTCAGTTTAACAGAGCATGCTGCATGCTCTTTAGTTTTGTAGCGCAGATTACCTGGCTAACTACAGGAAGCGGTTAGCTGCACAGCTAATGTAGCCATTGCTAGGCTAATGCACCGATTTTAAAACACGGCAAAACAACCAGTTATACACTTACTTGTTCGGTGTTTGTTGCTGATGTAGCAGGGATGCTTGGTACGGACCCAGGCTTCAGTGACAGTTGATGTGCAAAACCTGCCCTGTACTGTCCCAAGTTGTGGAAACATTACTCAGGAAAATGCTTCCGACAAACATACACCGTCTTAGGTAGACTCGACGGCGTATTATTGAAGTAAATAAAATTAAGCCACTGCGTCTTCAGGGGCTCTCCTGTCGGCAGTAAAAACAGACTCTTTCCTGTGTTGTCACATCCATGTACAGCGCAATTTCCATGTTTCGCTCGCTTAGGTGATGCCATGTTGTTGTGTCCTCTATGGTCTCCTCACTACAACTGGGCGGGCAATCCATACAGTGGGTGGGAATCCAGAGGGGGGGCGTGGGGATCATCTCCCTTGCTGACGTAGTAAAGGGAAGAGCTTATCAACGCGCCGTTTTGACGCGCCATTCTCAAATGTTGGGCATAGTTTGGTTTACACATTATGAAATTTCTAGCCACTGGGGTGACTTAAGAAGGTCAGAGGAACTCATTTTAACGTTAAAAAACCTCAGAAAGTGACAATTTCATGCCATGGGACCTTTAATATTGTGAACTGTTGCTGCTCATGGTTTTGTTGCTGTACTTTTGTACTGTTGCACTGAACATCCTTAAGCTGTGCCACTGCAGTACATTGTGCAATATTTTATTTTATTTTACTGTCCTTTTGTTATTTAACTACTTTAGTTATTAGTTAATTTAGTTATTTATTCACGTTGCACACACTGAGACCTGGGTAACTGCATCTCGTTCTTATCATGTCACATGGTTGAATGCCAATAAATCTGAGTCTGAGTCCGAACTGTTGGCCATCAAGTTGGCCCTGGAGGAGTGGAGACATTGGTTAGAGGGGACTGAGACTGCTTTCATCATATGGACTGACCATAAAAATCTTGAGTACATCAAGTCTGCCAAGCGACTTAATTCACACCAAGCCATGTGGTCCTTATTCTTTTCATATTTTAACTTTGTGTTCTCTTTCAGACCGGGCTCCAAGAATGCCAAGCCAGATGCCCTCTCCAGCCAGTTTTCACCTGACTCTCAGCAAGACACCACAGAGCCTATCCTTCCTGCCCACTGCCTTGTGGCTGTCACCCAGTTCGACATTGAGAAGGTTGTCCAGGAGGCTCTGGCCACCGATCCAGGCCCAGGTAACAGACCACCTAGAATAGAATAGAATAGAATAGAATAGAATAGAATAGAATAGAATAGAATGCCTTTATTGTCACTGCACAAATGTACAACGAAACTTAGTTCATCACAGGAGAGCAAAGCCACTGCATACATATGCGCTGCCACTCTTGGGCACTTCAGCCCAAGGCCATCCTATGTTAACCTAACTGCATGTCTTTGACCTGTGAGGGAAACCAGAGCACCTGGAGGAAACCCACGCAGACAGCATGCAAACTCCACACAGAAAGGTCCCCTTTGGCCACTGGGCTTGAGCCCAGAACCTTCTTGCTGTGAGGCGACAGTGCTAACCACTTACACCACCGTGCCACCTAATGTTTTGTTTGCGCCCATTGGTACATGTTCTCAGGTGCTTCAGTAGGGGCACAGTTCTCTTCTCGCTTGCCACCCTGGGGTGGCCCAAACCCTTTTCATTATCAGGCAACACTTCTGGTGGCCAATGATGTGGCAGGACATCAAGACTTTCGTGGCAGCCTGCGACGTGTGTTCCAGAAGCAAGACTGGTAACCAACCCACAGCTGGACTATTAAAACTGCTACCTGTACCTCATCATCCCTGGTCCCACATTGCTGTAGATTTCATCACCAGTCTCCCCACTTTCAAGGGTAACACCTGTATCCTAACTATTGTTTATTGTTTCACTAAAGTGGCTCATTTTGTCCCTCCCCCCAAGTTGCCATCTGCTAAAGAGACTACTGAGCTCCTTATTAACCATGTTTTCAGGATCCACGGCCTGCAACTGGACATCGTGTCTGGCAGGGGTCCTCAGTTATCTCCTTACTTTTGGAAAGAGTTCTGTAAACTAATTGGAGCCACCCCTAGCCTTTCCTCAGGCTACCACCCTCAGATCAATGGTCAGACTGAGCACACCAACCAGAGCCTGGAGGTCGCCCTATGATGCTTGACCTCAGACGATGCATCTTCCTGGAGCCAGGCCCTGCCTTGGATTGAGTACATACACAATAATCTCCCATCATCATCCTCTACTGGACTGACCCCATTCCAGTGTTGTCTCGGGTATCACCCACCTCTCTTTCCCGAGCAAGAGGAGGAAGCATCTGTCTCATCAGCCCAGACCTTCATCTGATGTTGTTGCAGGGTGTGGGCATGTGCCAGGCATCGTCTATTACATTCCAGCCAATTATATAAAAGGAAGGCAGACCGACGGCGCACACCAGCCCCGGTCTACCATCTCAGACAGAGGGTTATGTTATCTACCACCAACCTTCCCCTTCAAACCCCCTCTCATAAGCTGGCACCCAGATTTGTTGGTCCTTTTCCCATTTCCAATGTTATCAACCCCACTATTGTCAGGCTGAAGTTACCTAGGTCCATGCATCATGTTTACCCTTCCTTCCATGTCTCTCAACTAAGACCCTTGGTCTCCAGCTCCTTCTCCCCTCCCTCCAAGCCCCTTCCCCCCAGGTTCATCAATGGAGGTGAGGCCTACACCATCAAGAAGTTGATAAAGGCCCATCCACGAGGTCAGGGGCTGCAGTACTTGGTTGATTGGAAGGGATATGGCTCAGAGGAGAGGTGTTGGGTCCCAGCATGTTTCATCTTGGACCCCTCACTCATCAGGGACTTCCACTGCAAGAACCCAGAAGCCCCATCTGGGATGCCCGGAAGTATCTGGGGGGGTACTGTCATGAGCCAGCTGGGAACATCTAGGTCCTGATCCGATCTTTTAGTCCACTCCCTGGTCTTCCTTTGAGTCTTCCCCACACTGTGGCCAGCACACCTGTCTCTCATCAGCTCATCCTCAGCTCTATATTATGCTGCTCAGATATTCATTCAGCATGGGATTGACTTCACCTCAGGACATGGTTTTCTGCCTTTTTTTCCCTGTTTATGTATCTGATTATTTTTGTTACTTTGCTGCACGCTGTGGAACGACTTCGCTCATTCTGTGCTCAACTTTACATCATGTTTTGGGACTGTGAGTGCATTTCTTCCAACATGGAAGCACTTTGAACTTTCAGACTTTGCTTTTTGTAATAAGAGCTCTTTTCCCGCTGTGGGGCTACATGTATGGATTCTATCATGTTTTTCTCTTTTTCTCCCACACTTGTCTGACAGCTGATCACACATCTCCAATTACCTGTTCCTGTATCTCTACTGTCAGCTGCTCCTCCCCTCCAGCCTCCCACGATTAGGATTAAAGACCTGCCCTCTTCTCTCCAAATGCGCCTGAGTCTGCTTTTGGGTCTAGTCTACTCTTATTGCCTTTAGTCTGTGGCAAGCACTATCTGCCCTCTTCCATATACATGCATTCACAGTTGTGCATGGTTGCCGAGTGTCAAACTTACCATTCCACCCATTCCAAGACTAAGGCCAATTTTGCTTTCTTGACTCCCAGTACCATGTGATCTCCCAACAATAGGGCAAATGTTGCATTACTGTTGCATCACCCAGAAGTTACTGTACCTCCTGAGTTCTTTAAAGCTGCTGACAATTACAATTTTCTATTTTTACCTCACGGCAGAGGTGTCCCTTTCCAAATTGTGCCCAATTTAACCAAATTGCAACCAATTTAAACACTTAAATGGAATCAGCTAAAAGGTAAAAAGGATACAATCAGAGAATGTAGCTGAAATATGTTGAACAGATATTTTGTTTAACAAATGCTCTTAACTTTATTCTTGAGGCATTTGGCATAACAGTTTAAGACACACTATTGCCATCTACTGGCCTGGGAAGCTCCTGAGCCTTTTCAAATTGGTTTTGTGTTTTTTGGGGGTAAACACTACTCTATAATATCCATACATGCATAAACAGGCCCTTTTCTTTTTGAAGTTGTTTAATATGTGTTAGAACTCTAGAAGTATATGTTTATTTTTTAAGAAATATTCATTTGCATATAGAGTATTTACACATTACATATTGAACTGCTGTGTTTATTACTGAATTTAATAAAATAGCAAAATGGAATACATATAAACTGATTGTATATTATTATTATTATTATTATTATTATTATTATTATACTGGATATAAAACCATTTATTTGCTAATGTTAATGGTGTTACAGTATTATTGCAGCCTTTGGGCAGACATTACTCTGTGTGTGTGTGTGTGTGTGTGTGTGTGTGTGTGTGTGTGTGTGTGTGGCACGTGGCTGAGTGCAGAATAGAGGAGGATTATTCAGCTCAGGCTGCTGTACCACTTCTTTCATTACTGTGCCCTCGCTTTGCCTGATGCCATACGGACACACACACACACACACACACACACACACACCACAAGTTAGACCCTGACCCCCCCGATATCACAACCCCCTAGTCAGGACTCCACTAAGCATTCTGCCCACACACACACACACACACAGACCTATATAGAAAAGCTGATATGTGCAATGAGGTGTGTGGTCATTTTGCTATACATTATTGAACACATGGCATGTGTGTGCGTGTGCGTGTGTGTGTGTACTCAGGGATTAGTAACCTTACTGTCTATCTATCTATCTATCTATCTATCTATCTATCTATCTATCTATCTATCTATAATACAAATATTATCCCTCATATAATTATATTCTTTAATATTTATAAATAGAAAACTTTGTCACTCATCACTACTAATCACTGTCTAGTTATTCAGAAAGAGAGCTTCTCATTTCCTCCCCAAATTCTATGATTCAGTGCTGCTCAAGTTCTGAACACTTACACACTTCAGCACTGTTTGTTCTCTCAAACACTTGATTCACTACCTTTAGAAGCTGAAGGTGTTGATTAATTTTCTATAACAGCAGTTCTGACAGTAGTGCAGCTGCAAAGTACAGGTTTATAATAATGCGCTTGTTCTAATATATTTTTATTGTAACAGATCATTTGCAGGGACTTATTATGTCTTATTAATGTCAAGAAAGAGAAAAAAGAGAGCCTGGTGAGGGAACAACTGTTTAGCATTGCTATAACATAAGGGAGAACAAGAACAACCTTTTATTGTGGGTATTAAATGTAACTATAATAGATTTTTAAAAAGTATGACGTCATTCTTAAGAAAATACAATCGTTGGCAAACTGCTGTGGTTTCAGAGGAATAAAACCATACTGGAAAGCCAGGAACAGGTTTGGATTGAAGACACAGCAGGTGTTAACCTGCTTAATCTACACACACACACACACACACACAGAGTAACTGCTGATATGCTGACCCGCTCAGACACCCACCTGCTGCCGTCTGCCAGGGATTATCAATCTGTCTGTCTCAATCTGCCAGGGAGGGGCTCTGTGTGTGTGCATGTACGTGTGTGTGTTTCACCTAATCATGATACAAGCTATAATTGTAAACTAAGAAACAAAATTTTTTTTCCATTAAAATTAAAGGTATACTGCCTTTTAGATTTTTCAAGTGTCAGTCATAAAAATAATTTTCCCTGACACCCAATTATTTTTGTTTAGTGGACCAAAAGCTGCTGAATTTGAATCACAGAATTTCAATTTTATTAGGGTTTTTTTTTTTTGAAAAAGAACAATTAATGAATTTAGGGCCACGTGGCCCTACATTCTCCTCTATTTTTCAACATGACCCAATTCAAGATACTACATCATGTATCACGTGGTTGGCTTCCCCCAGTTACACAAGGCATTGTGGGATACAAATTTGAAACAGGAGAGAAAAATGGAGGACGTGAGTGTGTGAATGAAACGTGAAAGACCAACTATAGTAACAGAAAGCCACTTTGAGTACCTGGTAATGCCTTATGGGCTTTCTTCAGCACCAAGTATTTTTCAGTGTCTGATAAATTATATATTGAGGGACATGCTCGGGAGATTCGTCATAGCATACATAGATGATATCCTGATCTCAGTGGCGGCTGCTGGTTTTTAAAACAGGGGAAGCCCATTTTATGCATTCATCGTAAAACCTGTAGGCCGGATATCAAAGCATAGAAAGGTGTGCCCCATTAGCATAGTGAACTAGACAACCCTACCTAGTGGCAGAAAGTATTTTTGCTTGTACATTTCATGTTATAGTCTGGCTTGCCAGGCTAGTGCCTCATATCCTTAATCAAAAATATCAAACATCCAAAAATCACTGGCTATTCAATGAAGAGCCTTGAACATCATACCCTGATATGCAACACAGAGTCTTTAACACAACACCCAGCTGTGCAACACATCCTTGAACATCTTCTGCAACACAGTCTGGAAATTCATAACCAGGTAGGCTATGCAACACACAGAACCTTGAATATTATACCCAGGTATAACCTATAACACAGAGCCCACCATTCTCTTAACATTACTGAACAATATACACACTTCAGATTCATGAACATTATATGATGCACACTATTTATACACAAATTCTGCCCTCCGCTCCTTTTCCAGAAAATGGTCTGTGACCCTGTCATACTAGCTGGTTGTGCTTTCCAGAGACTTTACCAATTTCTGTTAGCAGCTAGCACTGCAGATCCCAATAAGGTTCAAGCTAGCCTACAACCAGATTGAACTACAAATGAAATAAACGAGTGAATTCGCAAATGATCAAACTGATAGAATGGATGAAAGTTAACGGAGCACAACGAGTAATATTTACATTTATTTACAGAGTAATGTACAGAGACATCAATGAGAAGAAACATTTATATGAAAAGAAAGTCGGACAGCACTTTGGCACACGACTACATTTTCTCGACATCCGCTGGGGACTGACTGATCATACTTCCGTGTTCCTCGCCGACGCCGAAGTACAGAGCCCGCCCTCCTCATGTCTTTCAAACACTACCTCCAATAATCCTTCATCAGCCCGGCTTCTTGTCCCTCCCACTGTCTCGTTTAGTCCCAGAGAAGCCCGGCGTCCCTGGAAGTGACGATTTTGTCGATTTTAACCAATAACAACTAGCCGAAATTGGCTGTTCAGAGCCTTCTCATAGACTGCAACGGATACCCGGCTGCCAGCCATACAGCCCATTGAAATAAGAAAGGTTACAGCCAGTGTTGCCAGATTGGGCGGTTTTAAGTGCATTTTGGTGGGTTTTGAACATATTTTGGCTGGAAAACGTCAGCAGTATCTGGCAATGCTGGTTACAGCCTGGCAGCAAAGGTGATTCTCGTAGCGAACTGCAAGTTCGTCAGACATCACTCAAATAAGTTACAGGATAGTTATGAACGTAAATACAATTTTGGGCATATATTATGTTATGCAAGTTATTGTTTTAATGAGAATTCAATGTCGTAGATGCCGCAGTTTGGGGAGAGAATTTTAGGGGAAGCTCGGCTTCCCTTGTTGTCTCTGAGAAATCGCCCCTGCCTGATCTACTCCCCAGATATGGACAGTCATCAGACTCATATCAGGTCCATGCTTACCTGTCTGCTTGAAAATCACTTCTTCGTCAAAGCTGAAAAATGTGAATTCCACGTTAATCGAATCTCATTCTTGGGCTATGTAATCAACTCCGAGGGAGTAAGCATGGAGTAAGGTTGCCTCAGTCACATCATGGCCAACCCCCACGTCAGTCAAAGAACTACATTGCTTCTTCAGTTTTGCCAATTTTTACTGACGCTTCATCAGAGGTTTTAGCACCGTTGCCAGCCCATTGACCTCCCTGCTAAAAAATGGACCATGTCCAATTGGAGTCCAGCAGCAGATGAAGCATTCAACAAGCTGAAGTCAGCTTTTACCTCCACCCCTATTCTACAACATCCAGACCCCACCAAACCTTTCATTGTGGAGGTTAATGCTTCTGAGACCAGTGTAGGTGGGGTTTTGTCATGGGGAAAAAAATAAGCAACACCCAGTGGCCTTCTTTTCTAAGAAATTCACACCAGCTAAAAGAAACTATGACATTGGGAACTGTGAGCTCTTAGCCATCAGACTTGCTCTTGAGGATTGTAGACACTGGCTGGAGGGTGCCACACAGCCTTTTACAATTCTTACAGGCCATAAAAACTTAGAATATCTGAAGACCGCCAAATGATTGAGCCCATGCCAAGCCAGGTGGGCCCTATTCTTCACACAATTCCAGCTTACCATATCTTACCACCCTGGCTCCAAGAACACCAAGGCAGATGCCCTCTCTCGTATCCACAATGCCTCATTCCACAGCTCTGAACCCACACCCATCATACCTAATGAGTGCTTTGCACAGGCTATCTCCTGGAACATCAATAAGGCCATTCAGCAGTCTCAGACCCGGACCCCACCCAAAAACTGCCCTCCAGGACTCCTCTATGTCCCACCAGAGATCAGGGTTGACTCATCACCTGGGCCTACTCCTCACCCGCCATGGGTCACCCTAGCAGTCACCACACTTATCAGCTAATAAGGAACAAATACTGGTAGGAAAACATGTAGTGAGACATAAACCATTTCATGTCCTCATGTTCAGAATGTGCCCAAGCCAAGGTACCACGCACCCCACCTGCAGGAAAGTTATGTCCTCTCCCAGTGCCTGAGATACCCTGGTCACACATAGCAATAGACTTCATCACCAATTTACCACCCTCTCAAGGCAACACTATCATCATTGTAGTCATAGACCATTTTTGCAAAGCACTCCGGCTCACCCCTTTACCAGGTCTACCCACAGCCTTCCAAATAGCCAAACTGTTGTTCAACCATGTATTCTGCTATTTTGGCATTCCTGAAGATACTGTAAGCGACCAGGGTCCCCAGTTCATCTCCTGACTATGGACCAATTTTATGGATAGATTAGGTGGATCCATAAGCCTTATGTCCGGATATCACCCACAATCCAATGGGCAGGTGGAGCATGCAAATCAAGTCAAGTCAAGTTTATTTGTATAGCCTTTTTGGGTTTTTCACCAAAACCCCTATGGAGAATAATCAATCAAGGACTGTGACGTCGCCCGGTATGGCGCAGCCGGGGCCCCACCCTGGAGCCAGGCCTGGGGTTGGGGCTTGTATGCGAACGCTTGGTGGCTGGGCCTTTGCCCACGGGGCCCGGCTGGGCTCAGCCCGAAGCAGTGACGTGAGCCCGACCTCCTGTGGGTTCACCACCCACAGAGGTAGCCGTAGGGGGCCGGTGCAGTGTGGATTGGGCGGCAGTCGAAGGCAGGGACCTCGACGACCTGATCCCCAAACACAGCGGCTAGCTGTTGGGACATGGAATTTCACTTCGCTGGGGGGGAAAGAGCCTGAGCTTGTGCGGGAGGTTGAGAGGTACCGGCTAGAGATAGTCAGGCTCACCTCCACGCACAGCTTGAGCTCTGGAACCCAGCTCCTCGAGAGGGGCTAGACTCTCCACTTTTCTGGAGTCGCCCATGGTGAGCGGCGGCGGGCTGGTGTGGGCTTGCTTATAGCTCCCCAGCTCAGCCGCCATGTGTTGGAGTTTACCCCAGTGAATGAGAGGGTCGCTTCTCTGCGCCTTCGGATTGGGGAGAGGGCTCTTGCTGTTGTTTGTGCTTATGGGCCAAATAGCAGTATAGAGTATCCGGCCTTCTTGGAGTCCCTGGGAGAGGTACTGAGAGGTGCTCAGACTGGGGACTCCATTGTTCTACTGGGGGACTTCAATGCTCACGTGGGTGACAACAGTGACACCTGGAGGGGCGTGGTTGGGAGGAACGGCCTCCCCAATCTGAACCCGAGTGGTGTTTTGTTATTGGACTTCTGTGTTAGTCATGGTTTGTCCATAACGAATACCATGTTCGAGCATAGGGGTGTCCATAAGTGCACGTGGCACCAGGACACCTTAGGTCGGAGGTCGATGATAGACTTTGTTGTCATTTCATCTGATCTCCGGCCCTATGTCTTGGACACTCGGGTGAAGAGAGGGGCTGAGCTGTCAACTGACCACCACCTGGTGGTGAGTTGGATCCGCTGGCGGAGGAGGAAGCTGGACAGACCTGGCAGGCCCAAATGTATGGTGAGGGTCTGCTGGGAACATCTGGCCAAGCACTCTGTCAGGGAGGTCTTTAACTCCCACCTCCAGGAGAGCTTCTCCCAGCTTCCAAAGGAGGCGGGGGACATTGAGTCTGAGTGGACCATGTTCTCTACCTCCATTGTAGATGCAGCTGTTCGGGGCTGTGGCCGCAAGGTCTCCAGTGCCTGTCGTGGCAGCAATCCCCGAACCCGGTGGTGGACACCGGAAGTAAGGGATGCCATCAAGCTGAAGAAGGAGTCCTATCGGGCCATGTTGACCTCCTGGACTCCTGAGGCAGCTGACAGGTATCTGCAGGCCAGGCGTGCCACAGCTTGAGCAGTTGCGGAGGCAAAAACTCAGAACTGGGAGGAGTTCGGGGAGGCCATGGAGAAAATTCAAGGTCAGCCTTGAAGAAATTCTGGCAAACCATCCGGTGCCTCAGGAGGGGGAAGCAGTACTCTGCCAACACTGTTTACAGTGTGGGTGGGGAGCTGTTGACCTCGACTGGGGACATTGTCAGGCGGTGGAAGGAATACTTTGAGGATCTCCTCAATCCCACCGTCATGTCTTCCATTGAGGAGACAGAGGCTGAGGACTCAGAGGTGGACTTGTCCATTACCCAAGCTGAAGTCACTGAGGTGGTTTGCAAGCTCCTCGGTGGCAAGGAACCGGGGGTGGATGAGATCCGCCCTGAGTATCTCAAGTCTCTGGATGTTGTGGGGCTGTCTTGGCTGACACACCTCTGCAACATCGCATGGCGGTCGGGGACAGTGCCTTTGGAGTGGCAGACTGGGGTGGTGGTCCCTCTTTTTAAGAAAGGGGACCGGAGAGTGTGCTCCAATTATAGGGGAATCACACTTCTCAGCCTCCCAGGGAAGGTTTACTCCAGGGTACTGGAGAGGAGAATTCGGCCGATAGTCGAACCTCAGATCCAGGAGGAACAATGCGGTTTTTGTCCTGGTCGTGGAACACTGGACCAGCTCTATACCCTTCATAGGGTGCTCGAGGGTTCATGAGAGTTTGCCCAACCAGTCCACATGTGCTTTGTGGATCTGGAGAAGGCATTCGACCATGTCTCTCGTGGTATTCTGTGGGGGGTGCTTCGGGAGTATGGGGTTCGGGGCTCTTTGCTAAGGGCTGTCTGGTCCCTGTACGAACGGAGCAGGAGTCTGGTTCGCATTGCCGGCAGTAAGTCAGACATGTTCCCAGTGCATGTTGGACTCTGGCAGGGCTGTTCTTTGTCACTGGTTCTGTTCATAATTTTTATGGACAGAATTTCTAGGCGCAGCCAGGGACCGGAAGGAATCCTGTTTGGGAACCACAGAATTTCATCTCTGCTTTTTGCGGATGAGGTTGTCCTGTTGGCTTCTTCAAACCAGGACCTTCAGCATGCACTGGGGCGGTTTGCAGCTGAGTGTGAAGCGGCTGGGATGAGAATCAGCACCTCCAAGTCCGAGGCCATGGTTCTCGACCAGAAAAGGGTGGCTTGCCCTCTCCAGGTTGGTGGAGACGTCCTGCCTCAAGTGGAGGAGTTTAAGTATCTCGGGATCTTGTTCACGAGTGAGGGAAGGATAGAGCGTGAGGTCGACAGGCAGATCGGTGCAGCCTCCGCAGTGATGCAGTCGCTTTACCGGTCCGTTGTGGTGAAGAAGGAGCTGAGCCAAAAGGCGAAGCTCTCAATTTATCGGTTGATCTATGTTCCGACTCTCACCTATGGTCATGAGCTTTGGGTAATAACCGAAAGAACAAGATCATGGATACAAGCGGCCGAAATGAGTTTTCTTCGCAGGGTGGCTGGGCGCTCCCTTAGAGATAGCGTGAGAAGCACAGTCACTCGGGAGGAGCTCAGAGTAGAGCCACTGCTCCTCCACATCGAGAGGAATCAGCTGAGGTGGCTCGGGCATCTCTTTCAGATGCCTCCTGGACGCCTCCCTGGGTAAGTGTTCCAGGCATTTCCACCCGGGAGGAGGCCCCGGGGAAGACCCAGGACATGCTGGAGGGACTATGTCTCTCGGCTGGCCTGGGAACGCCTCGGTGTTCTTCCCGAGGAGCTGGCCGAGGTGTCTGGGGAAAGGGAAGTTTGGGCTTCCATGCTCAGACTGCTGCCTCCGCAACCCGGCCCCAGATAAGCGGATGAAGATGAGACGAGCGTTTTTGGGCAGCACAGTGGTGTAGTGGTTAGCACTGTCACCTCACAGCAGGAAGGTTCTGGGTTCGAGCCCAGTGGCTGACGGGGGCCTTTCTGTGTGGAGTTTGCATGTTCTCCCCGTGTCTGCGTGGGTTTCCTTTGGGTGCTCCGTTTTCCCCCACAGTTCAAGGACATGCTGTTAGGTTAACATAGGACAGCCTTGGGCTGAAGTGCCCAAGAGTGGAGGCATGTACGTATGCAGCAGCTTTGCTCTCCTGTGATGAACTAAATTTCATTGTACATTTATGCAGTGACAATAAAGGCATTCTATTCTATTCTAACAATAAACATTGTTGCAAAGCAGCTTTATAGAATTTGAACGACTTAAAATATGAACTAATTTTATCCCTAATCTATCCCCAATGAGCATGCCTGTGGCAACGGTGGCAAGGAAAAACTCCCTCAGATGACATGAGGAAGAAACCTCGAGAGGAACCAGACTCAAAAGGGTACCCATCCCCATCCGGGCAACAACAGACAGCATGACTATAACATTAACAGTCCTAACATAAAGTCAGATTCGTTGATGCTATAAACCCCCCACTGACTGTGGTGCAAATCAAGAAATAGGCTGTTTTCTACATATCTTCTGTATGAGAAATCAAAGGGACTGGGGACAGTTTCTCCCATAGGCCAAATATGCACAGAATTCTCTCAAACACTCTGTCACACTATTAACACCGTTCCAGTGCATGCTCGGCTACCAACCCCCCCCCACACACACACACACACACACACACACAATTTCCATGGGATGACACATCTTCTCAACTACCAGCAGTAGATACATTGGTAAGAAAAGTCAACAAGTGTGGGAGGAAGTACATCAGAGACCTAAACAAGTAAATGCCAATTACAAACACTACGCAGACAAACATAGAGGCAAGAACCCAGAATACTCCCCAAGAGATCAGGTATGGGTCTCCACAAAGGACCTCAGAGAACCAAGCACTTGTAAGAAATTACAAGCACAATACATTGGCCCTTGCAAGGTGATATGCAAAATCAACAAAGTTTCATATAAACTAGAACTCCCACCACACAGCAGAATAGCACCAACATTTCATGTATCCTGCCTGAAGCCTGCCATACAGGGTCCCCTAGCCACAGACCCCCCCCTCCCCGAACTCTAAGGAAGAACCCATCTACCAGGTAAAGAAGATTCTAAACTCTCACCACAGGCAAAATCAGCTGGAATACCTAGTGGATTGGGAGGGCTCCGGCTCAGAAATACATAGCTGGGTAAACCACAAGGACATACTAGACCCACTACTCACACAAGAATTCCACAGCCTACACCCAGACAAGCAAGGACCCAGAGGAAGGGGATGGCCCAGAAAATCAATAGCTCCCAGAGGGAGCTTCTTGGGGGGCTTCTGTCAGTAATGGCTCAGAGAACACAAGGTTAGAGTGGCATTCAAACATGGCCACTCTGAACTACAACACCCAAGAACCACAGCACCCTCTGTCACCTGACTACTAATCACTCCACCTGCAGATCATAGTACAATCAGCTACACACCTATATAAGCCCTGATCTCAAACCAGCTCCTTGTGAAGTATTGTTTGGTGTTCTTTCCCACTTATACCAAGCCATTTGTTTTCTGATAGCCTTTCCAGTTTATTGACCTTGCTTCCATTTCATCTCAACCTCATCTTATCACTCGTTCTACACTGCCCTGTTTATTGACATCGCTTCCTGAATGCCAATTTGGATACCCCCGACAGTTTGCACAACCCCAGTCTGTTTAACAGGCTTAACATCTGTAAGTGCCTGCACTCTGACACATATTATATGTCTTTTAAAAAATGAATACTAACCTGCCTAGCCTTACATAGCATGTAACCCATAGGAAGTTGAATATGTTTTCATTTTTGTCAAAATTCTAGAATTTTAAATCATCTAGAATTTTAAGTCTGTTTTATAATTAGCATTAAAGAAGATATACAATATTCATACTCTGTGAAAAGTATAGAATTTGGATGAGACGTCTAGTAGCTCTTGAATATTTGCCCTGAAAAGTATAGAATTTTAAATCTCAGACAAAATTCTAAAATCTATATCCTGAAAGATCTAGAATTTTCATATAAGAAAGGAATCAAATGTATAAAATTTAACATTCACAACCAAGGTTCTAGAATTTTTATTTTTCACATGTATAAAACTTTAGTTCATGGCTAAAGTTCTAGAATCTTTGTCTTCAAACTTATTTAATTTTCATTCTCAAATAAGGTTTGACAATTTCTTGCTTCAATTGTATAGAATTTTAATTTGTAAGTTCTAGAATCCTTGTCTTCAAACGTATTAAATTTTTATTCTCAACCAAGGTTCTATTTTTTTTTACTTCAGATGTATAGAATTTTTTATTTTATTCATATAGAACAGAAATAAAATAAAATTTCAAATGTACAGAAATTTTATTCAAGAAAGTTGTAAAATGTGTAAAATTTTCATTCTCAACCAAGGTTCTAGAATTTTTTGTTTGAGTATAGAATTTTCATTCATGACCAAAGTTCTAGAATCTTTGTCTTCAAATATATCAAATTTTCATTCTCAACCAAGGTTCTAGAATTTTTTTACTTCAAATGTATAGAATTTTTATCCTATTCATGTAGAATAGACATAAAATGTTAAATGTATAGAATTTTTATTCAAGAAAATTCTAGAATCTGCCTTCAAATGTATCAAATTTTCATGATCAACCAAGGTTCTAGACATTTATTTTTGTTTGTTTTGAATGTATAAACTTTTAATTTATTGCCAAAGTTCTAGAATCTTTATCTTCAAATATATTTAATTTTCATTCTCAAGCAAGGTTCCAGAATTTTTTTTTTTGCCTCAAATATATCAAATTTTCATTCTTAGCCAAAGTTTGAAAATGATTGATGATTTTTGTAGATATTTGTGATACAGAATTACCGAGTAGTGGTGTTTACGCTGGATACTTTAGCTACTAGGTGTCAGTAATGCGATAGAGAGTGCCACTTCCAGTCAGACTACAAACATGGCCAATTTGAACTACAACACCCAAGAACCACAGCACTCTCTATCACCTTTCTATTAACTACACCTGTCACTCATTTCCTGGTTAATCAGCCTATGCCATATAAACACGTCTCCCACACTCACTCAATGTGAAATATCATTCAGTGTCTTACCTGGCATACCAAGCCTTGTTGGTCTGCCTGCCTTATCGTGTTCTCAACCCTCTTTATTGTATCATTCTTGTTACTCTTTAGTCTAGCCCTTGTTACTCTGTCTGCCAATCGATCAACCCCTGCCTGTCCCTCAACTTTGATTTCGTCTAGCATTTTGGATTTGTTTGCCAGTCTGCGTTCCCCGCTCTCCCCTGCACATGCATCTGTAAGTGCCTGCATCCTGACACTAGGGGGTTAATTAATTATTTATTTAGAGGAAATTATACACAACACACCAAACGCATCATTACAATGTAGTTAAACATCATTTATTAGTAGAGAATGCTTAGCTGGACTTGTACAGAAATAGGCCTGAGTGCTCAGATCTACAGAAACAAACACACACACAAAAAAAAAAAATCACGAATCACAACAAGCCCAACCCCTTCCATTGCCCCCTTGCTTCCCTTCACTTCCTCACACAGTTTCTTCTTAGTTTTCTCCACATACCTGTTTTTCTATTTTTCAGTCCTCCTCCAAAAACTTCCTTTTGCTTCCTTTTCTTTTCTCTGCATCCATCTGTTCATGATCTGTCCATTCCAGATATTTACAGATCAATTATCTGATCATGGGAGTCACTCCACACTGCCACTGCTCACATCCTCAGATCTCAGGCCCTGACACAAAAGTTTATTCGTATATACAAATTTACTTTCTCTTTTTTCCTCTCTCTGACTCTCTTGGTCATTCCCTCTCTCTGTCTGAGGAACTGCCTTGTTCTGTCCATCCTGTCCGCCGTTGTTAATCTGAGTCCAAACTGCTGTTTCCTCTCTTTATCCTGAGGTAAGATACTTACTTTTCAGATAAAGCACATTATGATAAATCGGCTAAACTCCGTGTGTGTGTGTGTGTGTGTGTGTGTATTTATTCACTGGCCACAATAATAGGAACACTTGTACACCTGCTCATTCAATGCATAAAATTGTACAGTTACAGGTCAAGAGCTTTCATTGAATGTTGACGTCAGCACATCAGACTGGGGTAAACAGTGTGATCTCAGTGGCCGTGACACAGACGTCATCACCTTAAGGTTCAACATGTGCATTCTGAGATGCTTTTCTGCTCACCACATTTGTAAAGAGTGGTTATTTGAGTTATTGCTTTCTTGTCAGCTCAAACCAGTCTAGCCTGACCTTTCTCATCAACAAGGCATTTTTAACATGCAGAACTGACGGTCACTAGATGTTTTGTTTGTTTGTTTGTTTGTTTGTTTGTTTGTTTGTTTGTTTGTTTGTTTTGCTTGCTTGTTTTTGCAACGTTCTGTGGAAACTCTAGAGAAAATACCAGTAGGTTTTTTTTTTCTGAAATACTCAAACCAACCCATGTAGCCCCCAACCACCACGAGATCACATTTTCCCCCTTTCTTTGATGTGAACCTGAGTTGAAGTGTTTGACCTGTATCTGGGTGATGTTATTCCTGGTGCTGCTTCATGATTGGCTGATTGGATAAGTGTGGATAAACAGAGGTGTTCCTATTAAAGTAGCTAAAGAGTTTGTCAAGCACTTTCTCCAATTAGGGACATTATCATTATATTCACAGACATTATCATTATATTCACATTACCATGCAATAGATAGATAGATATATAGATAGGCAGGCAGTCTATCTATCTATCTGCCTGCCTGCCTGCCTGCCTGCCTGCCTTTGTCAGTCTATGTCAGTCAGTATCTATCTATCAGACTGTCAAACAGATAGATTGTCTGCCTGCCTATCTGTTTGACAGTCTGATAGATAGATAGATACTGACTGACATAGACTGACAAAGGCAGGCAGGCAGGCAGGCAGATAGATAGATAGATAGATAGATAGATAGATAGATAGATAGATAGATAGATAGATAGATAGTCAGTCTGCCTGCATGCCTATCTGTTTGTCAGTCTGATAGATACAGTAGATACTGACTGACATAGACTGACAAACATAGGCAGGCAGACTATCTATATGTTTGTCAGTCTGTCAGTCAGTATCTATCAGACTGACAAACATAGATAGATAGGCAGGCAGGCAATCTATTTGTTTGTCAATCTGATAGATACAGTAGATACTGACTGACCTAGACTGACAAACATAGGCAGGCAGATAATCTATCTATCTGTTTGTCAGTCTGAGATAGATAGATTAGAGACTGACAGTCTATCTGTCAGGCAGATAGATAGATAGATAGATAGATAGATAGATAGATAGATAGATAGATAGATAGATAGATACTTCGGCAGTCCATCAAGGTCGATGATGACTGTTGTACTGAGAGGTTTTTATGGCCTGCAAGCCCTCGAGTGGGCTGCAAGGCCAGCACATGAACGGCAGAGTCGTCCACACAGGTTGCATGTATGTCCCATTGCAGCGGGGTTGTGTCGTCTGTCATGCGCTCTTTGGTAGTCCTGCTGACGCTTTTCTTCTATGCTTTTGATGGATCTCCTCACCGATGTTCTCCACTTTCTTTTGTCAGAGGCAGCTTGCTCCCAGGTGTCAGGGTTGATGTCAGCATTCTTCATATGTCTCTTTAGTACATCTTTGAAGTGGAACTTCTGTCCTCCATGCTTCCTCCTTCCTTCAGAGAGCTCTCCATAGAAGACAGCTTTAGGGAGTCTGGAGTCTGGCATGCGTCGTACATGCCCAGCCCAACGAAGCTGTGATGCTGTAATGAGTGCCTCAACACTAGAAGTCTGGGCTCTCCTCAACACTTCAACGTCGGGTACTCTATCTTGCCAGTATATTCCCAGGATTTGACGCAAGTGCCGCAGTTGCGTTCTGGTGAGTTTCTTGATATGCCTTCGGTAGAGGATCATGCACTCTGTGGAATACAGAAGAGCTGGCAGGATGGCTGCATTGTATACCTTTATTTTGGTTGTCCTTTTGATGTCATGTCTTGACCATAGGCACTTGTATAGTGAGCCGAAAGCTTTGCATGCAGCTTGAATCCGTCTGTCGACTTCCAGGTCTGAGGAGTTAGTGTTGGTGACCGCACTGCCAAGATATACAAAATTCTCTGCTTTGGTTAATATCTTCCCATTCACAAGAACATCTGGGCATGGTGATGGTTCTTCTATGGGAGGTTGGTAAAGAAGTTCTGTTTTGGACACATTGATTGTCAGGCCAAACAAAGTGGAAGTGGTGGCAAAGTGATCCACAATTTCTTGGATTTCTTCAGCACTGATTGACACCAGGGCGGAGTCGTCAGCATAAAGTAGCTCTCTCACACATTTCTTGTCTTGGTAGAGGACTTTAGTCAAGCAAGATTGAAAAGCTTGCCATCAGACCTTGTCCGTATATAGACACCTTTGCTGAGGTTGGTTCCCACTGTTTCTAGGACTGCTGCCAGTTAAAGAGTAAAAAAGTGTCCAGGCTAGTACGCACCCTTGCTTGACGCCATGGTTGATAGTAAATGCATCGCTGATGTCACCGCTGATTGAGACTTTGCCTGACATGCCTTCATGGAAGTCTTTGATGATTCTCACAATCTTGTCTGGACAGCCATATAGTTCCAGGACCTTCCAAAGCATCTCTCTATCCACGGTATCGAACGCCTTAGAGAAATCTACAAAGACAACATGCAGGGCTTGTTGCTGTTCAATGGCTTTTTCCTGGAGCTGATGAAGGGTGAAGATCATATCTATAGTTGACCGGCAAGCTCTAAATCCACACTGGCTCTCTGGTAGTACCTCCTCTGAGACCTTCTTGATGCGATTTAGGATGATTTTGGCCAGGATCTTGCCAGATATAGACAGTAAGGAGATGCCACGGTGGTTTCCACAGTCGCTGCGTAGGCCTTTTTTCTTGTAGATGGTAACTATGACCGCATCTTTGAAGTCTTGTGGCACACAAGCATTTGCCCAGCATGCATTGTATAAGCGTAGTAGCTCTCTTTTCAGGTTGTGACCCCCTGCCTTCCAGAGTTCTGCTGGGATCCCATCTTGTCTAGGTGCTTTGCCACATCTCGTGGTCTTCAATGCCTTTTCCAGCTCATGCTCAGTGATGGGGACTGAGAGTTCATCTCGAGTTTCTCTAGGCTGTACCATGTTACAGGCTTGTGGATCTGCAGAGCTTTGCTGGTTGAGGAGGTTACAGAAGTGCTCCTTCCATCTTGATCTGATGTCTTCTATGTTGGTGAGAAGTTGGTCTCCATCAGCATTTCTCATTGGTGCTATTGTATTGCTTTTTGGTCCGTAAATGGCTTTCAATCCATAGAACAGACCATGCAAGTCATTTTTGTCAGCCACCTCCTGCAGTTCTTCTGCTTTCTTGCACCACCATTTGTCCTTTATGACTCGGATTTCTCTCTGCACTTTGGCCTTGATGTTTTTAAGGGCTGCCCCTGTGGATGCCAAGTTCTTCTGAAGGTGTGTTGTAAGCCCTCTGCTTTTCAGCTAGCAAACACTGGATAGCCTCTTCATTTTCTTGAAACCAGTCTGGCGATCTCCTTTTCAAATGGCCGAGCATTTCTTCTGCTGTAGAATAAGCAGTTTGCTTCAGCCATTTCCATAGCTCTTCAATATAATCACTATTTACTTTATTGGTATCTAAAGCAGCTGTGAGGCCAGAGGCGAAATTCTCCTGCTGTTCAACGCTCTTGAGTTTGCTCACATCCAATTTCTTAGCTGGGTCATTTGCTGGTTTCTTGTGCCTGGGCAGCACCACCTTCATTCTGAGCTGTGAACGTACCATGTAGTGATCAGTAGAGTATTCTGCACCTCTCATGGCTTTGGTGGACAGGACTTCTGGCATGCTGACCTTATGGGTAATAATGAAGTCAAGCAGGTGGGCGTGTTTGGATTGTGGGTGCTTCCATGTGAAGTAGTTCTTTTCTGGCTGGTAGAAGAAAGTGTTGGTGACACTAAGCTCTTTTTGAGTACAGAAATTCAGTAATAATTCACCATTGGAGTTCCTCTTTCCCTTTCCAAATTTTCCCAAAGTGCCTTCATAGATAGTATAGTCATTTCCCACTCTAGCATTGAAGTCCCCTAGTATCAGGAGCTTGTCTGTGTTAGGCACATGGTCAACCACATCAGCCAGAGATTGATAGAAGGCTTCTTTATCTTCAATGGAGTACATCATGGTTGGCGCATAAACACAGATAATGGTCAGGAAATGTTTCTTGGATATTGGCATGCGTAGAATCATGATTCTCTCTGATGCTCCGGTTGGTAATGATGGCAATTTCTTAGCGATTGTGTTGGAGATTGCAAATGCAACACCAGCTTCTCTCCTCTCCTCTGTTCTCCCACTCCAGAAGGAGGTTGTGGCAGCGGGGGCGTGGTCAAGCGCCGGTCTGCGACAGGAGGGCGGAGTCAGGGAAGGTAAGTGGCAGAATCACTACACCTGACGGCAATTAACCTGTGTTGGTGTGTGTCTTCCCAATGACTGCGCCCTATGTAAGGAGGGAGAGCAAGAGCAGAGGAGCTCATCCCTGAACAAGACGCCAGTCGTGTGTGTGTGTGTCTGTTCGAGTTATAATTGTTAGACTGAAAAGTGTAGCAATAAACGCTATTTTGAACCTGATCTCTGTCCTGCCGTCCTCTGTGCTCCACCCACCAGTACTGAACCACTACAGTGGTGCTGAAACCCGGGACAAAGTGGAGCACCAGCCGATCAGCCCCATGGAGTCCTCCCCGTTCGCCGACCTGGTCCACGCCCTCGCCATGGCCCAGCAAAGCCAGCACCAGGTGCTCGTCACCCTCCGAAAGGAACAAGAGCGACGCTTCGAGGCCCTGGTGCTGGCCCAGCAAGAAGACCGAGAGGCGTTCCGGCACCTCCTCGCGTCGGCGGGGTCCACCAGCGCTCCTACCGCAGGCCTGTCTCCCCTCACCGTCACCAAGATGGCCCCACAGGACGACCCCAAGGCGTTCATCATGCTCTTCGAGCAAGTCGCAGAAGCCTCGGGGTGGCCGATGGAGCAGCGCGTGGCGCACCTCCTCCCCCTGCTAACGGGAGAGGCACAGCTGGCCGCGCTACAGCTCCCCGCCAACTGCCGGCTGGCCTACGTGGACCTCTGCCGGGCCGTCCTCCAGTGCGTGGGGCGCACCCCAGAACAGCAGCACCAGCGCTTCCGCGCGTTGCGCTTGGAGGAAGTCGGCTGGCCGTTCGCGTTTGGCCAGCAGCTCCGGGATGCCTGCTGGCAGTGGTTGAGGGCCAACAACCGTGATGCCGAGGGAATCATCGACCAGGTGGTGCTGGAATAATTCATCGCTCGCTTGCCAGCAGGAACCGCAGAGTGGGTCCAGTGCCACTGTCCGGCGTCACTGGATCAGGCAGTCGAGCTGGCGGAGGACCGTTTGGCGGCTGTCCCGGCGGCAGGACAGCAGACGGCATCTTCTCTTCTCTCTCTCTCTCTCTCTCTCTCTCTCTCTCTCCCCCTCCTCCTGTGTCCCGTCCTTGCCCCATTCCCCCACCGCGGAGGCGGGGGCTGGCACCACCCCAGCCGGCCCGCCACACCCGCGGTGCCCTCCCATTTCTCCCTTCTGTGTCTGTCTCTCCCCCCCCCTCAGGTGAGTGAGCCCCAGAACACCGGTGCAGAGGGAAAGCCCGGGCCGGTTTGCTGGCGCTGCAGGGAGCCGGGCCACCTTCAACAGCAGTGCACGGCGATGGAAGTGGGCGCGGTGGTTCAGATCCCCGACACGCCAGAGGTCGCCCTCAATCGGGCCGGAGCATATCGCATACCGGTGAGTATCCAAGGGGATACATATCAGGCGTTGGTGGATTCTGGCTGTAATCAGACCTCAATTCACCAAAGCCTGGTACAAAATGAGGCATTGGGGGGAGCACAGGGGGTGAAGGTGTTGTGTGTGCATAGGGACGTTCACAGCTACCCTTTGGTGTCGGTCCACATTTTTTTCAGAGGGGAAAAAGTTATAGTGAAGGCGGCGGTTAATCCTCGCCTTATCCACTCTTTAATTTTGGGGACTGATTGGCCGGGATTTCGGGATTTAATGACGCACTTAGTCAAGAGTGGGTCCTGCCATTTAACAGGGGGAGGTCCCGGTGTCGCTTAGGGGGGAGCAGCTGTCACAGAGCCGTCTACGTCATCTCCGTGTCAGAGTGAGGAGCTGCCGGCCCCTCCTCTCTCTCTTGGGGAATCCCTCGCAGATTTCCCATTAGAGCAGTCGTGAGACGAGACTCTGTGACATGCGTTTGACCAAGTGAGAGTAATCGATGGTCAAACGCTCCAGCCAAACGCCACCCCGCCCTTCCCCTACTTCATGATTATGAAGGATAGGTTATACCGAGTGACGCAGGACACTCAAACTAAAGAGCGAGTCACGCAGCTTTTAATTCCGAAGAGCCGCCGGGAATTGGTATTCCAGGCGGCTCACTTTAATCCCATGGCTGGACACTTAGGGCAGGATAAGACACTAGCCCAAATAATGGCCCAATTCTATTGGCCGGGGATTCGCGGCGATGTTTGTAGGTGGTGTACGGTATGCTGCGAATGCCAGTTAGTAAATCCAGCGGCCATTCCAAAAGCGCCTTTGCGCCCTCTTCCATTGATCGAGACAACGTTTGAGAGAATTGGGATGGATCTCGTTGGGCCATTAGATCGGTCAGCACGGGGGTACTGCTTTATATTAGTTCTGGTGGACTATGCAACACGATACCCAGAAGCAGTGCCTCTGTGCAATATCTCAGCACGCAGTATTGCAGAGGCACTCTTCCGCGTCATCTCCCGAGTCGGAATCCCGAAAGAGATTCTGACTGATCGAGGCACTACATTTATGTCACGTACACTGCGCGAACTGTATGGGTTATTGGGGATTAAGCCGATCCGCACCAGTGTGTATCACCCACAAACGGACGGTTTAGTGGAATGGTTCAATCGCACCCTCAAAAATATCATTAAAAAATTCGTAAGTGAGGACGCACATAATTGGGATAAGTGGCTCGAGCCCTTGTTGTTCTCAGTGCGAGAGGTTCCCCAAGCCTCCACGGGGTTCTCCCTGTTCGAATTATTATATGGGCGTAAGCTGCGCGGCATTCTAGACGTGCTGCGGGAAAAATGGGAGGAGGGACCTTCACAAAGCAAGAAGGAAATTCAATACATTATGGACCTGCGTGCAAAACTCCACACGCTCACCCACCTAACCCAGGAGAATTTGCAGCAGGCCCAGGAACGGCAAGCCCGCCTGTACAACAAGGGTACGCGCCTTAGGGAGTTCACACAGGGAGATAAAGTACTCGTACTGTTGCCCACTTCGAGCTCCAAATTGATCGCCAAGTGGCAAGGACCCTTTGAGGTCACACGGCAAGTCAGGGACGTCGACTACGAGGTGAGGCGAACGGACAGGGGTGGGGCGCTACAAATTTACCACCTCAATCTGCTTAAACTCTGGAAGGAGGAGGTCCCCGTGGCGTTGGTGTCGGTGGTTCCGGAGAAGGCGGAGCTGGGGCCGGAGGTTCAAAAAGGGGCATTGACATCACATACCCCTCTGGTCCCCTGTGGAGACCACCTCTCCCCGACCCAGCTCACGGAGGTCACCCAGTTGCAGACCGAGTTTTCGGATGTGTTCTCGCCCCTGCCCAGTCGCACTAACCTCATAGAGCACCACATAGAGACGCCCCCGGGGGTAGTAGTGCGTAGCCGCCCTTACAGACTACCTGAACACAAAAAAAAGGTGGTTCGGGAAGAACTTGAGACCATGCTCGAAATGGGCATTGTCGAGGAGTCCCACAGTGACTGGAGCAGCCCGGTGGTCTTGGTACCCAAGGCCAACGGGTCGGTCCGGTTCTGTGTGGACTACAGAAAAGTCAACGCGGTGTCTAAATTCGATGCGTACCCAATGCCTCGTATTGATGAGTTGCTCGATCGACTCGGCACTGCTCGCTTTTATTCGACACTGGATTTGATGAAGGGATATTGGCAGATCCCCTTGACTCCACTATCCCGAGAAAAAAACTGCCTTTTCCACACCGTTTGGTTTACACCAATTCGTCACCCTTCCGTTTGGGCTGTTTGGGGCACCCGCTACGTTTCAGCGGCTGATGGACAGAGTCCTCCGCCCCCACGCCACTTATGCGGCCGCTTATCTAGACGATATCATCTATAGTAATGACTGGCCGAGGCACCTTAAACATCTGAGGGCCATCCTTAGGTCACTGAGGCGAGCGGGGCTCACAGCCTCTGTGAAGTGTGCGATTGGGCGGGTGGAAGTACGGTATCTGGGCTTCCACTTGGGCAACGGGCAGGTGCGTCCCCAAATTAATAAGACAGCAGCAATTGCGGCCTGCCCAAGACCAAAAAGGGGGTGAGACAGTTCCTGGGGCTGGCTGGCTATTACTGTAGGTTTGTACCTAATTATTCGGACGTCACCAGCCCGCTGACTGATCTCACTAAAAAGGGGGCCCCAGATCTGGTCCAGTGGACGGAGCAATGCCAGCGGGCTTTTTCCGAGGTAAAGGCTGCACTGTGTGGGGGGCCACTTTTACACTCCCCTGACTTTTCTCTCCCCTTTGTGTTGCAGACTGATGCATCGGACAGAGGGCTGGGGGCAGTTTTGTCCCAGGAGGTGGAGGGGGAGGACCACCCCGTCCTCTACATCAGTAGGAAGCTGTCAGTGCATGAGGGGCGCTACAGCACCATTGAAAAGGAGTGTCTGGCGATCAAGTGGGCGGTCCTCGCCCTCCGTTACTACCTGCTGGGGCACCCTTTCACCCTCTGTTCGGACCACGCACCCCTCCAGTGGCTCCACCGCATGAAAGATGCCAACGCACGGATCACCCGTTGGTATCTGGCACTCCAACCCTTCAATTTTAAGGTGGTCCACAGGCTGGGGGCGCAGATGGTCGTGGCGGACTTCCTCTCCCGTCAAGGGGGGGGGGGGGGAGTCGGCTGCGGGCCGGACAGCCGCCCGGCCTGAGTCGGGAGGTGGGGGCATGTGGCAGCGGGGGTGTGGTCAAGCACCGGTCTGCGACAGGAGGGCGGAGTCAGGGAAGGTAAGTGGCAGAATCACTACACCTGACAGCAATTAACCTGTGTTGGTGTGTGTCTTCCCAGTGACCGCGCCCTATTTAAGGAGGGAGAGCGAGAGCAGAGGAGCTCATCCCTGAACAAGACGCCAGTCGTGTGTGTGTGTGTGTTCAAGTTATAATTGTTAGACTGAAAAGTGTAGCAATAAACGCTATTTTGAACCTGATCTCTGTCCTGCCGTCCTCTGTGCTCCACCCACCAGTACTGAACCGCTACAAAGGTGTACTTCTCTTCTTGGAGTTGGCCTTGCCCTTGTAGTCTGGTCTCTTCCAGTGCAGCTATGTCCATACCATAGCGATCTAATTCCTTTGCAACCAGGGCTGTGCGTCTCTCAGGTCAGGTGTCATTGTCCAGCATTGTTTGGACGTTCCAAGTAGCAACAGTCAGTTTCATCTTTTTGCATTTCATGCCGCTGCAGTGAAGACCCGCTGGTCGCGGTAAACCAGCCAGGTAGTTCTGGGCGAGCATTCTCTACCCCACCTTTTCTAGGGGCTTCCCCTTCCAGGGCAGGCTGTGCTCTCCCTAAATAGGGCAGCCTGGACACTCACACTGCTGCCTCAGCCTACTGTCGCCCAGATCTTCAGTTGAGCTGTGACCCTCAAATGTGAGCCGCCTACGTGCAGGAATCTTGCTAGCGGCTTCCAGCTTCTCAGGCCTTCCGCCATCGCATTCATCCCGTCGCCGCAGGACTTTCTCCTCTCCTCTCCTTGCATAACGCCTTGCACAGTGAGTAAGACAGGTGGTGTCATGCCCCCATCGAACTGTCTCTCTGGACCTCCAAGTCAGGCACCAGGTGGTGCACAGGTGTGCCACAGACCTGGCAGACGTGGAGGTTGCCCCGCAGTGACAACTAACTTGTCTGGTGATGCCATCTGTTGACCATGTATTGTTCCTCCACATGCCATCTGGTGATATGCCATTGACCTATAGGGGTTCCTCTGCCACAGAGCACCAAGGACACCCTGCTGCCAGTGCCCCTGTGAACCGTAACCCTATCAAGGGAGGCTACGGGTGTACTAACACTTGCCCAAGGTGTCCATCCAGGCTAGTGGAGGGAAGGAGGTACCTTACATCTCCCTTCTAGACCGGCTCCAAGCTGAGTCTAGCCACTGCCCACTGAGTTTTGGGATAGATAGATAGATAGATAGATAGATAGATAGATAGATAGATAGATAGATAGATAGATAGATAGATAGATAGATAGATAGATAGATAGATAGATAGATAGATAGACAGGCAGGCAGGCAGGCAGGCAATCTATCTATTTGTCAGTCTGAGATAGATAGATAGATAGATAGATAGATAGATAGATAGATAGATAGATAGATAGATAGATAGATAGATAGATAGATAGATACTGACTGGCAGGCAGATAGATAGACAGATAGTCTGCCTATCTATCTATCTAAGACTGACAGATTGTCTGCCTGCTTATCTATCCATCTATCTATCTGCCTGCCTGCCTGCCTACCTATCTCTCTGTCAGACTGACAAACAGGCAGGCAGGCAATCTATCTATTTGTCAGTCTGAGATAGATAGATAGATAGATAGATAGATAGATAGATAGATAGATAGATAGATAGATAGATAGATACTGACTGGCAGGCAGATAGTCTATCTATCTATCTATCTATCTATCTATCTATCTATCTATCTATCTATCTATCTCAGACTGACAAATGGATTGTCTGCCTGCCTACCTATCTCTCTGTCAGACTGGCAGGCAGGCAGGCTATCTATCTATCTGCCTGCCTATGTTTGTCAGTCAGTATCTATCTATCTATCTATCTATCTATCTATCTATCTATCTATCTATCTATCTATCTATCTATCTATCTGACTGACACACAGATAGTCTGCCTGCCTAACTGTTTGTCAGTCTGAGATAGATAGATAGATAGATAGATAGATAGATAGATAGATAGATAGATAGATAGATAGATAGATAGATAGACTTGTGAATATACGGTTTGTTATATAAAAGCTTCTGCTATTATTGAAGTTAGTGTTGTGTGTGTGTGTGTGTGTGTGTGTACAGATTATACAGTAAGCCTCTTATGAGGTTGCCATGTCCTTAATTTCAATCTCTGCTGGGTCCTAATGTCCTCCACTCTTTTCCTCCATTCCATGTAGTTCATTTCTTGAAGGACATTTTCACTGGGGGAAAAACAAGAAACTGAAATGTTTCCACTGATATAAAAGTCGGACCGGGTTTTATTGATAAGTTTTACATTTCTGGGGGTTTTTTTCAATCGGTGTGATGATGTAAACTAATATTCCAGTCTAATTATTGCATTTTAGTAATTCGTGAATAATGTGCAAAAAAAAAAAAGACTGACTGGGTTTTTGCGAAGGTCACGTGACTGCAAGAACACCCTCCCCCACCCAAAAGACAGAAAGAAAAAGAAAGAAATACCGGAAGTAGACAAATTCCTTTTTTATGCGGTTATGGTTCTTTTTTTAATAATAAATGTTTATTCCAATCTGAAATAAGTTTTCTTATATTTAGGAATTTTATTTTATACTATTGACATTTCTGTAACTTTTTTTTTTGCAGCATTTTGTTTTCCACATGAAACCGTTTCCAGTTTGGACTTGCTCAGGCTGCGTGAGACCATATACTGCAAATATTTTTCATTTTATTTATTTGGTATTTGCTTCATTTTAACTGATTGAAATTGTAATGGGTACAAAAATATTTAATTTTAATACATGAAAAAAATAGTGTTTTATCCCTAAATAGAGTTGAAATCCCCAATAGAGGTTTTTATTTTTAGTTCCTAAAACTTCAAAACATTTTATTATTAAACGTCGGTTTATTCACACGACTATAAACCCATGCTCATTTTCAGGCAGCACTCGGAAGCATGCAGCGAGGAGGTGTCAGCTCAGCTTACCTGTGTGAGCTCCACCAGGTGTGTCAGGATCACTTCCTCAGGTGTGCACGCGGACAGATGCTGCAGCTGTTTAAAAGAAGAAGAAAAGACTTTTTTTTTTCTTTCAGGTTTAAATGTGAAAATTCACCGTGAACAGGGCTAAAGTCAGAGAGCTGTGTGTGTGTTTAGATCTCCGCAGTGGCTTTGTAGATTCAGATAAACCCCTTATTGCAGTTTGGATTTTAAACTTATAATAAATCCGATTCAGTTCACAAAGCGCAGAGAATCGGCTTTGCACGCGCTCAGTTTGGAGCAGAGCTCGAGACCTCACTTTAGTGCACAGTGCCATCCTTCAGGGAGTTTAGTAACAACAACAATAATAATAATAATTGTTGTTTTTGTTATTATTATAAGAAGGAAAAAAGGAGACACACGAGTGCAAAAGTTATAAAATATGTAAAGAGTTGAAATAAAAAAAGAATTGAAAAAAGGAGGAAAGCAGGCATTAAATAAATCGAAGAATTCATTAAAAACTTCTATCTGATTATTTATTATTATATTTTTAATAAGTTAAAGAATCCTCAAATATTATTAGCTATATGTTCTCGTGTGTGTGTGTGCGCGCGCGCGTTATTTTAATAGTACCTCATTAATAATATAAAATAGTTTCATTTTCCTGAACACAATAAAAGACTGAAATTAAAGTTTAATTGACCTAAGTCAGTAGAGTTATAATGTTAAGTATTTAATTTGTACATTTGTGTGTGTGTGTGTGTGTGTGTGGATGGAGATGAATATTCAACTCTCATTTTAAATTATCAGTGATTATGAACTTTTCGTTTTGTTAATTTTTTTATTGTTTTACATTAAAATCCTCCTGATTAATCAGAGCATAAATAATAACCTGAGATGTTCATTATGGTCTGAGCAGAAGAAGGGGGGGGGGGGCAAACAGAGTAAAAGGAAGAATTATAGGAACACGAACATGGGAGAGATTTTTGTTGTTATTATTTATAGGATTGTGTGGGTGAGAAAGAATAAAGTTCTAAGGGATTAAAGGAAACGTGTGTGTGTGTGTGTGTGTGTGAGAGAGAGAGAGAGAGAGAGAGATATCCTCCTCCATCGCTCCGCTGTTTCGTGCAACAGCTCCAGTTATTTCCAGTATCTTGCCATTTGTATGTAATCCACATATACAGTTGCTGCACTGACACAATGATAACCTCCTTTTTTTTGTTATATTTGTTAAAGAATTACAGTATACTGAAGCCATAAAGTCTCTGTATGATTTCTTGCATTTCTGTAAATCAAAACTGTATTTAATGCAGCAGGATATCAGGAGTGCAAATGTAATAAAAATAATATAAATGTAGAGAATGGTTAAGGATTCAGTAGAAATAGAACGAATCCATTTACTATAATTATTTTTATTTCAACTTTTTTTTAATTTCTCTACAACTTTAGTTAATTTATACAGGTTTATTCTTGTTCTTATTATTGAACAAACATTCGTGATTTGGTTTTGTTTTCTTTTATAGTTTATTCTTAAATTGTTTGTCATGCTTGTGTTTTTCATTAAGCTTTTTCCTCACGTTTTACATTATTTATATACTTTAGGTTATTTTTATTGATACTCGACTTTGTAAGGATATTTCTTGTGTATCTATTTACATTTCAGTTAAATGCACTAATTAATCAGCAGTATTTATTTAATAATGTGTTTCATGAGCACATTTATAATGGAGCTTTTTGTGAAGATCTTTTGGAGACTGTTTTAAATCAAATACAAATAAAATTGATTTTACTTTTCATTTGGCTCACTGTTTTTATCCAAAGTGACTTCCAGCTGAGGGTGAAAGATGCTGCTTAAGGACACCACAATGGCACTTGAATGATGATGGGATTTGAATTCACAACCTTCCTCTTAGTAACACAAAGCTTCAACCACTGAAGCCTCAAGTGGCAACATTTCGCATGAACCCTGGAGTGTGTTACTGTCGAGTCTCACCACTTTATTCGGATGAAATTTAGTCAAGCTGCTGCTTCTGCTATTACCACCACTACTTTAACCCCTTCTGCTCTATTCGAGTCTTTTTTTAATCTTTACTGAAAGCAGAATCTTTTATTCAACATTATATAATACGTTTTTGACTCATTTTGTCTTTTAAAAAAGAATAAAAGTATAAATTTGCTGTTTTGGTGCAGCAGCCATTTTTGACCTGAGGATTATCATTTGACACAAATTGCTTCTTTAAATAAAAACAAATTCCCCTTGCTCATACATTCTCACTGTTCCCCAAAAAGCAGATATAAATTCAGTGTTATTCATTTCAAACATTATTTACTGTCTCTGCTGCTCAAAGCAAAGCACTGCTGAGTACCCAAGCTTAATAATGAATGAATGAATGTATTTATTTCAAATAATAATATCTGAGTGATTTCATAAAGATCACAGATATTAAGCTAATCATAAAGTATCACATGATTTCAGATTTCAATCAAGTCTAAAATATTTCATGCTTTATATCTGTAAGCACTGAAGATTATTATTATTGCATTAACACACATGACCTCATCAGTTCTGGTCATATTTTATCACAAGTCAGAATTTCAGAAATTAAAAAGCAATGAAAATCTATTAAAACATTAATTTATTTAAATATATATATATATATATATATATATATATATATATATATATATACACTTTGGTTTGTTTAGTTACTACCCTTGTTTTTGTTTTTTATCCTTGTTAAAGAGCTGTCTGATTTGTTAAACCTCTTTGTTTGTAATAAAACTCAACAACTCGCCAGATCACTGGTGGTGTAGTGGTTAGCACTGTTGCCTCACAGCAAGAAGGTTGTGGGTTCGAGCCCAGTGGCTGATGGAGGCCTTTCTACATGGAGTTTGCATGTTCTCCCCATGTCTGTGTGGGTTTCCTCCAAAGACATGCAGGTTAGGCTAATTGGTGGCTCTAAATTGAGTGTGAATGGTTGTCTGTGTCTGTCAGCCCAGCGATGATCTGGTGACTTGTCCAGGGTGTACCCCGCCTTTCGCCCGTAGTCAGCTGGGATAGGCTCCAGCTTGCCTGCGACCCTGTAGAACAGGATAAAGCGGCTACAGATAATGGATGGATGGATATATTTATTAGCACTTGAATAATTCAGTTCCTCCATTTGTGGGAACTGGGAATTGTAAAGAGTCCCATGATCCAAATGGACGGACAGAAGAAATTTAAGTCTTTTTTGGAGTGATTGGTGGTTTCTGGGGGTTCATTTTAAAGAAAATTTGCAGGACAAGGACTGACAAAAGAAAGAATGCCGAATGGAGGGGGGAATGGGGGGGGTTACAGTATGTTGGAGAGCTTGAGGAGGGAGGGGTTTTCTCCACCTTGTCTTCTAATTAGCCCTCCTCTTCCTTGGTGCTCTCAGTCCTCAGCTGTGTCCCAAACACAACACAACCCTCAGACACTGAGAGAGACAGACCAAGAGAGAGAGAGAGAGACAGAAAGAGCTTGTGAGGTTATATTGAGAGTTTCTGGTGAGACAAAAACAGGTCTAGAATTAGTTTTAGTTGGAACACTGAAGCTGGGTTTTTTCCTCCTTGATAAAGGCGAACAGTAGAGCTAGAGAGAGAGAGAGAGATTAAAGGCAGTGCAGGCATGATGTCCTACATTAAGCAGCCTCATTACGCAGTGAACGGGTTAACGCTGTCCGGCCCAGGCATGGACCTCCTCCACACCGCCGTGGGCTACCAGAGTAAGTGCTTTCAACTTTATTCAACAAAATTCATTGATTTTTTTTTCTTATTGTTATTATAGCTGAGCCAATATTTCCAAAGTTATTCCTCTCATCCTGGAGCATCAAAATCCAGTCCTTCACCCATCTACATCTACAAAGAGTTACAATATTATTATTATTATTATTATTATTATTATTATTATTATGCATTCTTGACTGGAGAACAGTCATTGCTCAAGTGTATCATATAAAGCAGTAGTATTTAAAGGGGCTATTTAGAGCAATGGCCCTCCAGCTTAATATACAGTACTGTGCAAAAGTACTCTTAGGCACCCTATTTTTTTTCATCCAAACTTTGTTATAGATTTCTATTTTATGACTTCTACATTATCGAGTCAGTACAAAAACATTTTAGAGTCCAAACATTCGTATTTTTCCAGCACAAAATTAAATGTTACAGAGAGAAAAAAATAGTTTGTATCTGAGCAGCATATTCCATAAGAGAGCACTTTTCAGATTAAAAAAGAAAGCATAATGAAGGCTGCTGGGTTTTGGTGCAAAATGAAGAAGCGAGTGTGACAGTCAAAGTGTCCAGAAGAACTGTGGCTGGTTCTGTAAGATGCTCAGTAAAACCTACAGCTCATTTCCGCATAAAACTGCACTCACTGGACCTCAGACTACTTTTTTTTTTTTTTTAAAGCAAAGGGTCATCTCACACCAAATATCGACTTTGTTTCATTTCTTATGGCTTACTGATTACTGTTTATAGTATTTTTTTTTAATGTTAACATTTCATTTCATGATTCTCTAATTTATGTCACAGAACAAGAAGAAGATGTTTTCATTTGACTCATCCTGGAATCTCTTAAAAAGAAAAGTTGTTGTTGTTGCACAGAGGTGCCATAATTTATGATTCTTAAATACACGGTTCTTAAAGTGGGGTCCAGGGACCACCAAGGTATCAACATTCTCCTCATTAATATTTTTATCTGAATGATCCAAACCTCAATAACCAAAAAAAAAAAGTAATGTCAACTTTTGTTAATATAAATTTTGCAATTTAAAAAAATTGTGTCCTGTAATTGAGGGGGAATAAAAACTCAAACAGGAATTAAAAAATAAAAAATTAAAAAAATTATGTACACATTAAAATACTTAACATTTCGTAAAGTGAATCAGATGGAGTGAAAATTTTATTTGTTTATTTCTGTATCTAGTTAGTTAGTTTGTTTGCTTGTTTGTTTGTTTGTAAGGTACAGTTAGTTTGTTAGTTAAAAAAGGATACTAAACTGTACCATCGAAATTTTGATAAATGTTCAGCAGGAGACATAAATAGACCCTAATTCATTTTCAGATTAGATTTAAAGGTGCCATGTTTTTAGGTAATGCTACAAAAGGTGCACACGTGATGGTCCCAGTCCAGCAGCGAGAAACGTATAGTTCAGTCCCTTTGTTTTCTCACACTGTGGGTCTTTAAGCATGATTTTATTTACAATGAACTGAATTCCACAAAATATAAACCAGATCTTAAGAGGCACAAAAAAAAACCTGATACCTAATTAATACATTCATGGTGGGACATCATTCTTCAGTCATTTATGGCAATTAAGAGTATCAAGTTAACTATTTACATTATCATCATTGTTAGCCACATAACAGCAAAAAAAGACAAAAGTGTCTTTTCACTTTTCTTTTTTCTGGTGTTTTTCTTGTTGATTTTTGTTGTTTGTGAAGTTTCAGAAAAATGCTGTTGTTGTTGTTGTTGTTGGTGGTGGTGGTGGTGGTGTTGGTGCTGTTCTTCATCATCATCATTATCATCATCATCATCATCATCATCATCAGTATTTCCAGCAGTCTTAATAGTACAGGTGATGTGAATGTGATTAAAATACCATTAATAACAATTTTAAAGAATTAACATTAACTTCCAGATCCTGTTTGCATGGACAAGAACAGTGAGTTATGTCAAAGACATAAACATCCATAAACTGAAAGGTTCCTTAAGGACCAAAGCTGCTAAAATCACCAAACATTTCCCTGAACCCAAATATGGTTCTATTCATATATGTTATCACAACACTTTTTTTTTTTTGAGAGTGCACTTTATTTAATGCAATTCATGAGCCAGTAATTAAAGCCTTCCTGAGCTGAATGTAATGCCTCAGAGGAGAGAAAACACAAATCCGTTATGAGAACCCGAGTTCTGTCCTGGAGCAAATCAAAACCAGACAACATCCTTAATGCTTTTATAACCTTTTACGAAAACTTTTTTTTTTAACAATCTGAAAAATAAGATAATTTTTTCACCATGTGTTGATATTTGTTTCTGTGACTAGAAGATTGGACTTCATACATTCTGTAAGTAGATTATTGGCGGGTTTTATTTGTCAGAGACTCACAGCATACATCATGACTTTGCTGATTGTTGTGATAATTTTATTCCTACTAAGTTTCACTGCTCTGTATATTACACATTAATGCACACAGACGAAGTTACTCCTAGAAGTAGCTTAAATAGTTTTACTTCATAACAGCAGCACAATTAAATTAAATGGGCCTATAATTAAACAATTTTTAAAATATTTACCACCATTTCTTGATTGTATGGTCAAGAGCAGTGATTTACGTCAATTCTGATTTATGTCTATCAAGCATGAAAAGAAAACACTTTTTTTTTTAAATAAAAAGGTTCCACAAGAATTATATCTCTTAACTTATATCTCTTAAGAATTATATATCTTACTTTGAGCGGCAATAAAATATTTTTTTCCCTAAGAATGGACTTTTGCCAAGTGTCCATGCTCACCATAAACATTTAAGGTGCTGTCCATATATTTAAAAAGATTTTAAAAAGAAAAATAAATAAAAATTATTAGTAGCTTGAAAAGCTTAAATTGTAAAAGCTTAAATTGTTTCTCTTCTGTGAGAAAAATCCATCCATTTCTGGTGTTGCTCTTGCTAATAATATAATATATTTCTGTTTTTTGTTTGTTTGTTTGTTTGTTTGTTTGTTTGTTTGTTTGTTTGTTTGTTTGTTTTACCCAATATGATTCAAATAACTCATTGTTCTTATCCATGCAATCAGGATATAGAGGTTAATGGATGTTGTTGGGGTTTTCTTTTCAATTATTGTTTTTAATGTAATTTTAATCACACTACTACTAACTATATTGATGGTGCAATAATAATAATAATAATAATAATAATAATAATGAAATTACACTTTTATTGAATTTTCAATTTTTAAAAACTAAAAAAAGTGACTCATTAGTTCCTCGTTAAATAAACAATTGCAGAACAATGACATCATGTTAATCCGTTTAAAAGTAATGAACATTTCAGCAGTTCAACTACAAACCTGTAAAATAAATTCTAACGCTTTGTTGTTTATGTGTAGCCGATAATAAGGACTCGAGTCATGGCAGATCTGAAGTCTGCTTTCTTTTTGTGTCCATGTTATAAAACATTGACTTTATAAAGCATTTTTCAGTCTCGAGTTATAAGTTTAATCCCACTTACAAATTACTGGCAAGTGGAAATGATGGTGAATAATAAAATATGCTATAAATCCTTTGTAATATTAGGGTGAAGTAATCAAAGATTAAGAATGTTTCCACCACAGACCTTGTAAATTAGAATTATTATTCCAGTGTAGATGTTTTATATTGTAGTTTTTTAATTACAATTTTGTAAAAGTGTATTTTAAAAAGCTCAACATTATTAAAAACATATGAAAGCCAAGGTTACTTAATAGCAGCTGGACTATTTATTTATTTGTTTGTTTGTTTATTTGTTTGGCAGACACACCCCGGAAGCAGCGGCGTGAAAGAACCACGTTCACACGTGCGCAGCTCGACGTGCTCGAGGCACTGTTCGCTAAAACACGCTATCCTGACATCTTCATGCGCGAAGAGGTGGCGTTAAAAATCAACCTGCCCGAGTCCAGAGTTCAGGTAAGAGTTCAGCTTAACAAGCAAAATGTACAACGTTACCCATTTCTATCACATCACTGTTAAATTCTGCTTTCTGACTGGCCAGAAAGAGTTGATTAATTTTCTGTGACCGCAGCTCAGTCAGTAGGACAGTTCTGATAATAACAGCAGCTCATTCGCATAATCTATATCCAATAATAAACAGATTAAAAACATGTCATCGTTGATATGGTGATGTTTTCTGTAACGAGTCTCCATGTCAGAGGTACAGCTATAGCTTTAAAGGAGACATTTTTATTTTTATATCTCACTTTTTCAGTGTTTGTGCACATATATTTGGGTATCTGGAGCCTACCAACCCACAAACTGACACCCTGTCTGTTTACTATGTGGCCTATTTCAGAAAACATGTGACTCAACAAGCTATTCAGATTTGGCTCCCCTTTCTACATCACAAGCTGATTAGAATTATGCCGCCCCCTCATTTGAGTACTTCTACTCATGGCTGTCTTTGAGAACTGGCTTTACGAATGAATATTCATGAGGAAAGTGTGAGGCCTACCAGTGGAGAGGGGGGTGGAGCTCATTATGAACATCTTACCGGGGTGGCATGGGACGCTGGCAGAAAAGAAATCCAAATTTTGAGATTTGCGTGATCGGATTTTTATCACTCATTTGCATGTCATGTCAGTGATACCATGTCCCTGTGTGGATCAATTAACCTGTCAGAGTGGCACCTGATTCTTGTTTGTACTTCCTGGTCTGCTACTCAGGAGTAGGAGATGGGGGGGTTGACCTATGACCTGAGGTCTCCCTGGAAGCCCAAGGTAGAGGGAGTGAGAGAGAATCTATACAATAATGCACCGAGTATTAATGTAAAGTAAATTCAGTCACACTACAAAACACTACCAAATAAACCACAATTCATTCATAACACTGTGACTTTATACTGTAATTTCACTGGCATGTTGCACACCACGAAGGTTAATTGGTTTAGTCTTGGCTCTCAGTTGAGAGTGTTAGGTGATGGATAATGGAGTGATGCTTGAGTACCAAATCAACACAAATGAATAAGAAAAAGTCAAGGGTCAGCCATCAGGTGTCCAGTTTCGGAAAAGAGAAGAAAGAAGAGGAAAAACGTGCAAAAGATAAAGGTGTGGAGCTACGTCATGTCTTTATGAGTATAATATTATGCATGCAATGAAATAGGCTCAGGAACACTTATGTTCACAAGTGGGGGGGGTTGTGGGGCTTGAATATTTACACAATTTTTGTCTTTTTTTGTGTGTGTGTGGTTGGGGGACGCAGAGTGGGGGTTCTTCCGGGGCGCCATTCAAGCTAGAACCAACACTGATGAATAGGCATTCGCTCAAATCGGGTGTTTTGAACAGGGCTGTTTAGACAGGGTGAGAAGGTGATGTGGTGCTTTATCCTTGTGGTGTTTTGACCAAAATATGTCAGACATTTCATTCAGACCTCAGGGAACTGTGTCACCTTTAAGTTTTCTTAAAATGAACTTCAATTTTCGCGAAATTCCACAACATTAAGTACAACTTTAAATGGATTAAAAAGTACGACATGGCACTCATTGATTTGTCAATTAAGTAAAAGTAAAAAAAATTATCATTGTCAATTTGCTGTGAGGGCGGCACGGTGGTGTAGTGGTTAGCGCTCTCGCCTCACAGCAAGAAGGTCCGGGTTCGAGCCCCGTGGCCGGCGAGGGCCTTTCTGTGTGGAGTTTGCATGTTCTCCCCGTGTCCACGTGGGTTTCCTCCGGGTGCTCCGGTTTCCCCCACAGTCCAAAGACATGCAGGTTAGGTTAACTGGTGACTCTAAATTGACCATAGGTGTGAATGTGAATGGTTGTCTGTGTCTATGTGTCAGCCCTGTGATGACCTGGCGACTTGTCCAGGGTGTACCCCGCCTTTCGCCCGTAGTCAGCTGGGATAGGCTCCAGCTTGCCTGCGACCCTGTAGAACAGGATAAAGCGGCTAGAGATAATGAGATGAGATTAATTTGCTGTGGTATCAGGTATGTGGTATGTGCTGTTACTGGAAAATAATCAACTGTTAATTTAGATTTCAAAATGTAATTTTTGTTATTTATTTACAGGTCTGGTTCAAAAACCGTCGTGCTAAGTGTCGGCAGCAGCAGCAACAGAGCAGCGGACAGCCGAAACCTCGGCCTCCGAAAAAGAAATCCTCCCCTGCCCGAGAGACAACCTCTGACCCGAATAATACTAATGCTACTGTTAATGCACCCTACAGTCCAGTAGCTCCACCCCCTCCAGCCCCACCTACAGCCATCACTCCAAGCTCAACTGGCACAAATGCTAACGCAAGTGTCTCCATCTGGAGCCCTGCATCCGTCTCGCCACTGGCTGATCCACTCTGTGTGTCGAGTAAAACCGCGTATGCAATGACGTACGCTCAGACTCCAGCGTACGCTCCAGCCTACGCAACTTCCTCGTCTTATTTTAACGGCCTAGATTGCAGCTCATACCTCTCCCCAATGCACGCACCACTCTCAGCCACTGGGAGTGGCCCCCTTAGCCCTATAGGCTCTTCCTCCTCCATGGCTCTGGGCCAATCACAGGTCTCACAAGGTTATGGCCCCGCCTCTCTCGGTTTTAGCACCATTGATTGTCTGGACTACAATAAAGACCAAACAGCTTGGAAGCTCAATTTTGGTGCAGCAGATTGCCTGGACTACAAGGACCAGAATTCCTGGAAGTTCCAGGTGTTATAGGCAGGGGGCGCAATCGAGGAGGGAATTTCAGACAAGTTAAAATTGTTCATAATTGTGTCTTTGATTTCATTTAATTGCATGATTTCTTGTGTTTCTTGTTGTTGTAAAACAGCAGATGATGTAAATAGAATAGACACTTGCTTTACGCAAATTCAAACTATTCTGATCAGAGTTCTGGTTTTTTTTTTTTTTAAATTAAATAAATAAAAACTGGCAAGCTTTTTTTTTCATTTTCATTTTCAAATTTGTATGAATTCATTTGAACCAAATTGTTCATAAAATTACAGGCAAATTTATGGTGAGTGTGGGGTGGGTTTAACGACTAGCTTATTTATGATTTTATTAATACTGTATGTAATTCCATAAAAATACTTTCGCTCTATAGTACTGTTATGAATTGTTTGCATACAAATGATGTGGGATTTTTAAAAGCCAAATTTTTCAGTAATTGTACAAGATATCAAAATGACAAATGTGTAAAATTTGTAACAAATGGTTTATATCAGGATGATTTAGTGGTTGTGGCTTTTTTGCTTTTTTTTAACAACTTAATTCATATGAAAATTGTCCATATTCACCATATAGACTAGGTGTGATAAACTTTTGCATATGATTGATTTGATTTGACATACACTAAATATGTTAAATGTTTTAAAGCATCTGAGAAGAAGTTTGCAAACATCTCAAAGTTTGATTTTTAGTTTTTGAAAATTCTAAAGAACTGAAGTGAAAATGTCAGTCTTGATCTTTTGTCTTTGTTCATTTGTGTAGACTGTAATAATTCTTGTTTTCATTGCGATTGTGAATTGTTGAATTGTGCTTAATTTGTTTTCAGTTAATAATATCATGGTGTTCAAAGATAATGGTGAGATATCTGTTTCAAAAATTATTTTTGGCTAATTGTATTTTTTTTTTGGGGGGGGGCAGTTGTGTGCTTTCCTATCATTGTTGCTTCTTCTGTAAATATTAAACTACTTGAAAATGGCAATCATGTCTAGTCTTGAATTACAGTTTAGAAAACTGCCAACTTTTTATTTTTAATCTTAGATTTTCTCTCTCCTTTTTTTTTTTTTAAATCTCAGGGGTTAACCTGTAAATGTAATAGTGTTATGGTTGGGTGTGAAAGCTACACAATCATTTTTATTCATAAAAATGAATTTATTCCTTATTTTCTTTCTTATTTTGATCCTTACGATTCTCTGCGTATGCTGTTTCTTCTTGTTTCCCTCACCCCACTTTGTGTTTGCTTTTTCCAACAGAATTTGATAGTTTGTCTGTTTAGAGACATTAAATTCAATTTCAATAAAACAATTATTTGTCCCTGTTCAGTTCTTTATCAGTAATTAGGCATATTAGATAGAGTTTGGCAGGAAGACAAACATGGATGTAATCTGATATGGCTTTTTGAAAGATGTTTATTGATTATTTAAGGAAGGAGTCTCCAGTGTCAGTGCTTTGTAACAGTCTGGAAGTTTCCTGATAAGGGAGAGTCTTTAAATAGAGGAGTTTGGTAACATGGACAGCTGCCTTTAGACCAGAAACAGAAATATTGTAGATTAGATTAGCTAACTAGCTAGCTAATCCCTGAGTGCAGCGTATGACTGGATGGAGACAGTAGACACACACAGGACTTAAAAATACTGTATGATTTATTTGTTTTCCGCCTAATCCCCTCAGAAAAACGTACAAGCTGGCAACCAGTCTGATCTTCCTGACCCCCCCCCCCCCCCCCCACACACACACACACACAGAGCCCTAATCCCTATTCCTTCCAGTTTTCTCATCAGAGTACAGAAAATGTAAATAAAAATATAATAACGGACAAGGAGACAAGTTAGAGATCATGGATGGAATAGGACATAATTTCAGAATCTCTCTCTCTCTCTCTCTCTTGGCTATTCAGACCTGCAGCACATTTTTCTTCAGCTTGGGTTAGGAACAGTATTACATCCAACGCAACTTATTTCTTTCAGTGCTTGAAACAATCTTCTCATTCAAAGATCACCGACTTAGTTTTTTGTATTTCATTTTGAAATTGCTTTTATGTTACATTATACAGCAAAGAACAGAAATATATTTCCTTCTTCAGTCTGCATTTTCTATCCCTGATATTCGTATTTAATAGTGAGTGTTTGTGTTTAAAGGCAGCTGTCGAGACAATAATGAAAAAGCCTGTCTTGGACATTTCTACTCAAGAAAAATCTGGCAACCTGGCAGGGATCAAATACATGCAGGTTATTTTAATAATCTGAATGTAGAGCATGCGCATAACCCGATTCAGAATATGCATAACTTTCCCAACATAAATATTGATGCAACTTCTGTGTCATTGAAAAGGCCTTCACATAGCTAATCATCACAGACTTGCCTCAGTGGGATATGTGGAGATGTTCAGACTTGCTGATGACATTGTTTGCTACACAATTATCTATTGGACAAAAAGAATGTTTCAAAGCTAAAAATAGTTTCAGCAGCCATTTTAAAGCCAGACATTGTTTTCGTCAGCTCATAGTTTGGTGCCATTCACGCCAGAATCAGACATAGGCTAAAGTTTAAAACAGAATTTTATGTTAGAAGTGATTTTTATCCATATAGTTAAGTTAATTTGCATGATGTGAATTGTTGACTATAAGCTTCCATTACATAGGTAAGATACATTAGCCTTGTAGCTCCAGTGCAAAACTACAGAAACATCTTCAGACAATGAAAATGTCTCAGCTGATTCGAATTCAAATACACTTGAAGTAAGAAGAGGCAATCCAAATGAAGAACCCGTGATTGAAGAATTATAAATAGTCACTTGCTTCACTTCTATAAATTTGGAATAACTGTCTTACTTCCTGTCTCTTACAACCTTACCTTGCATCGTGTTATTTATACTGGTCTAATTTTCCAATCCTCTTAGTGTCCTGCCCTCATCACTTCACTAAGTGAATTAGTCAGGATTACTCTCTCTTTCTCTCAGTCTTGTAGCCAATATTCTTTTTCCTCAAGTCTCTGTCTCCATCTACATGGCTTCACCATTTTTCCCTCCATTTTCTATTAGATGATAAGCACACATTTTCCCACCTGTGTGGCTTTCTTATCACTCTCTGTTCTGGAGCTTCTCTAGATAATGATCTGTAGTTGCTTTACAGAGTCTTCATATCCTGAAGATGATCCAGAGCGGCTATGTTCCACATATTCTGGAGATAATGTAAAGCATCATTAGTTCAAGAAATGCTGAACATATCAGAAACAACTCTAAAGATTTTTGAAATAATCTGAAGTTAGCACTAAGATTTCTTGAAATACCCTAGATAAGCCCTAGAGGTTCTGGTGATGGTTTCAAATGCTTTAGATGTTCTGGATATGACCTGAAGTTGCTCTCGAGATGCCATTCAGAGATTCTGAAGATGATTAAGAGCTGCTATAGTGATTCTAGAAAGGATCTGCTGCTAGCCTAGAGATCCTGAAAACGTGAAGCAGTTCTAGATGTTTAAAAACTGATCAAGAAATGTTCTAAATGTTTCAGACATTTCTTATAATAATATGATTATAAGATATGCTCTAAATGTGCTTTAAAGATTCTGTTGATGGTTTGGAAATTCTCTAGCTATTTTTGGATATTATCTGAAGTTGCTCGTGGGGTTACCAAAAAATATTCTGGGTATTCTGAACATTTTTAGGAGATGCTCAGGAGATTCTGGGGATAATGTGATCACTTCTAGTAAAGATTCTGAGATTCTCCTATTCTGGATATGAGGTAGTCAATAGCTACTCCGAAGATTCTCGAGTCATAATCAAGATGATGTGAAACAGAACTTGAAATAGTATTTCAAATCCACTTTAGAGATTCTGATCTAAAAATGCTCTACATATAGACCCCTTCGCATGTTTGTAAACAAACCGACCGTTGCCAGGATGCGCGCGCAGCCTGGACCCAGAAACAATGGCGCTGCCCATAGACCGGCATTATGAGCTGTCAGATTATGCCAAACAATTGTCGTTACAAGATCGAGAATGCTACATAAATAAGTTAACTCTAACAAGTGGACATCGCCTACCGGATCCGCATTTAATTAAAGAGTGGACGGACGATGTTAGTAAGTTCCCTGGTATACAATGGCCAGATATATACTCGTACCTTATTGACAAGACTTCAGTGTACACCCAAGAAAAACTTCGTGCCTACAAGTCTTTAGATGCATATGATTATGTTATGTGCGGGCATGTACAACTTGATTAACAATGGGACATTCATATTCATTTTGTTTTAATCAAATTATGCCAGTGATGTGATGGCAATGTGGCTTTAGCTACAACAGCAAATACCAACACTAAACAGCAATTTGCAGGAGGTAATGGCATGAAAGGAATGATAGTGTAAAGAGTGCAGCTAAGAGAAATCAGAGCTGCGTAAAAAGCGAGAGGCAGAGAGCAGAAATGAAACTGAACGGGCGGGAGCTAGGTTAGAGCAGTCAACATAAGTTGGCATTTAGAGTGAGGGCACACAATTTTACCTTTCCATCCTTGCTTTAAAATTGTGATTTTCGGCATACACAAATAATGATGGCACAAAATCTGGACTGCTTGAGTCAAGCGAGACCTCTCCTACAAACAAAATTGCATGCAAAGCTAAGTTAACATGCTAACAATATTCATTACATTGTGTAACTATGACCCAGCTAATCAGACAAACGTTACCAAAGTATTTTGCTACATCAATAAACGAAGACTAGAAAGAATAAAAAAGAAAGATTTAATAAATAGCCTGATCTTACCTGTGATGAAGTGGGCGCTGCAAACCCACGCATTTTTGATAGTGCTTTCATCCCAGTCTATATGTTTGATGGCTTGTAGCCATAGACGTCGGCGATTTTTTTGGAATGGGTGAGATCCTGCTGGAATTCTGAACATTTTAACCCCATCACTGCTACGATTCTGACACCTGAAAACACAACAACTAGGCATTTCTGAGTCTTTTTTGGGTCCAGGCTGCGCGCGCAATTTCCGCTTACGTATGAATGACGTTTACTGCGAAGGGGTCTATTCTACAGATGATCTGCAGTTGGCCAAGTGTCTTAAAGCAACCAAGAACTGCTCTGGAGATTCTGGAGATAAGGTAAAGCAGACCTGGATATTCTACTCAAGAAATGCTGAACATGCATGGAACAAGTGTCAAGATTCTAGAAAAGGACTTGAACTTCCCTAGACATGTTCTAGAACTTCTGAATTTATCATCTGAAAATTCTCTAGCTATTTTGGACAAAAAAAGGTGGTCTTGAAGTGCCTAAGAGCTGCTCTTGAGATTCTGGGGATGGTGTGCCATGAACACCTAGTGATCATCTAGAAATTTCAAAGATTATCTGGAGTAGCTCTCAAGGGTCTTGATGCACTCAAGAAATTCTACATATGATCTTAAATTGCCACACCTCCACTGGATATGCAAAAGAACTGAAATGCCGAAGAGCTGCCCTGGAGATTCTGGAGATGACCTGGAGCTACCCTAGAGATTTTGGAGATGGTGTAAAGCAGCTCTAGATATTTTAAAACTGATCTATTTTCCTGAATTCCACAGATGAAACTGACATGGTTTTGAAAATATGACAGAGGTGCTGTAGTGTTTTGAGGCATCCAACTTGGATGATCCAAGAACTGGATCTGGAACTACTCTAGTGGTTCTGAAGAGGATCTGAAGCAGCTAAAAGAATTCTGGAAATTATATGGGAAATTTTCTCTTTTAACGACAGCGGAAATGATTTGAACTTACTCAGAATTCTCGATAACTCTTCTAGAGATTCTATAGGTTATAAGTATGCTTTAGATATTCTGGAGATCTACAACCCTGATTCCAAAAAAGTTGGGACAAAGTACAAATTGTAAATAAAAACGGAATGCAATGATGTGGAAGTTTCAAAATTCCATATTTTATTCAGAATAGAACATAGATGACATATCAATGCAATCATTTACAAATCTCAAAAACTGATATTGTATTCACAATAGAACATAGACAACATATCAAATGTCGAAAGTGAGACATTTTGAAATTTCATGCCAAATATTGGCTCATTTGAAATTTCATGACAGCAACACATCTCAAAAAAGTTGGGACAGGGGCAATAAGAGGCTGGAAAAGTTAAAGGTACAAAAAAGGCACAGCCGGAGGACCAAATTGCAACTCATTAGGTCAATTGGCAATAGGTCATTAACATGACTGGGTATAAAAAGAGCATCTTGGAGTGGCAGCGGCTCTCAGAAGTAAAGATGGGAAGAGGATCACCAATCCCCCTAATTCTGCGCCAACAAATAGTGGAGCAATATCAGAAAGGAGTTCGACAGTGTAAAATTGCAAAGAGTTTGAACATATCATCATCTACAGTGCATAATATCATCAAAAGATTCAGAGAATCTGGAAGAATTTCTGTGCGTAAGGGTCAAGGCCAGAAAACCATACTGGGTGCCCGTGATCTTCGGGCCCTTAGACGGCACTGCATCACATACAGGCATGCTTCTGTACTGGAAATCACAAAATGGGCTCAGGAATATTTCCAGAGAACATTATCTGTGAACACAATTCACCGTGCCATCCGCCGTTGCCAGCTAAAACTCTATAGTTCAAAGAAGATGCCGTATCTAAACATGATCCAGAAGCGCAGACATCTTCTCTGGGCCAAGGCTTATTTAAAATGGACTGTGGCAAAGTGGAAAACTGTTCTGTGGTCAGACGAATCAAAATTTGAAGTTCTTTATGGAAATCAGGGACGCCGTGTCATTCAGACTAAAGAGGAGAAGGACGACCCAAGTTGTTATCAGCGCTCAGTTCAGAAGCCTGCATCTCTGATGGTATGGGGTTGCATTAGTGTGTATGGCATGGGCAGCTTACACATCTGGAAAGACACCATCAATGCTGAAAGGTATATCCAGGTTCTAGAGCAACATATGCTCCCATCCAGACGACGTCTCTTTCAGGGAAGACCTTGCATTTTCCAACATGACAATGCCAAACCACATACTGCATCAATTACAGCATCATGGCTGCGTAGAAGAAGGGTCCGGGTACTGAACTGGCCAGCCTGCAGTCCAGATCTTTCACCCATAGAAAACATTTGGCGCATCATAAAACGGAAGATACGACAAAAAAGACCTAAGACAGTTGAGCAACTAGAATCCTACATTAGACAAGAATGGGTTAACATTCCTATCCCTAAACTTGAGCAACTTGTCTCCTCAGTCCCCAGACGTTTACAGACTGTTGTAAAGAGAAAAGGGGATGTCTCACAGTGGGAAACATGGCCTTGTCCCAACTTTTTTGAGATGTGTTGTTGTCATGAAATTTAAAATCACCTAATTTTTCTCTTTAAATGATACATTTTCTCAGTTTAAACATTTGATATGTCATCTATGTTCTATTCTGAATAAAATATGGAATTTTGAAACTTCCACATCATTGCATTCCGTTTTTATTTACAATTTGTACTTTGTCCCACCTTTTTTGGAATCGGGGTTGTACATTGTTGTGAGATGCCCAAGAGATGCTCTAGAGATTTTAGAGATTATCTGAATTTACTCTGGTGTTTCTGGAGATAATCAAGTGCTTGAGTTTGTTGAGATGGTCTAGAGATGATCTATGTAGACTTTCTTGTTCTCTAGTTTTCATTGTGTCATTCTCAGATTGCATGTTTCTATGGCCTTTCTTATCAATACAGCAGATCCAGAAGATGCTGATTTCCAACAGATACCGGTTATGGCTCTAGGCTTGGAATAGTGAATCCAGTAGAAGCTCTAGGAAATTTGTTTGGTGCAGGAAATTGTTCTGGTGTATGGTGTCTTCCATATTTCTGAAGATGTTCTGTAGATATTCTTCACATAGTCAGGTTGTGGTTTCAGAAGATTCTCCAGTAATGACCTGGTGTTGATTTGGAGTCAGAGCTGGACTCTGGAACAACTCTAAAGATTCTGGAAATACCTGGTTAATTTTATATCTGTATATAAGCATCATGTTTTTTAAATTTGGAAACTAGTGGAGAAAAGATAGCAATGGAGTGACATGGGTGAAGGTTGAGGTTAAAGACATTCTGGGTTAAGAAGTCAAGCAAGATTGCAGAAGCCAGCTCTCAAGATGAGGAATGACTGAACACAAACCTGGGTGGGTTTCTTGGAAATAAATCTTTCTCATGCTGTACAAGCCTGTGTGCTTGCGAGGTCCAAGTGACTGACTGATGATACATGTATTTTAAAATTAATAATGTGCATAAATTAGATATAATTTGAATAATCATGCATGTGATGCAAAGTGTATAACTAACTTTTAGCCAAAAATGTCACTGACATGACATGTGAAGGCAGATTTGAAGGTCACCACCAGTCAACACCTCGCTAACATAGATCTATCCTTCTCCTCCACCTCATGCACTTTCCCTCCCTCTATTTTTCCCCTGTTTTTGTTTTTTCTAATAGCTTTCCCATCTCTCTGTTTTCCCTCTCACTCCCTCCATTCCTCACTTTCAATCTTACCGTTCTTAATCCAGCGGTGACCTCAATCCTGTGATGTAATGGATCACATGACACGGAATAGAAGTGGCAAAGGAGAGAAAAACACACGCTAATCCAGACAAGTGCAGGCATTTCGTCCAATCAGAGCACTCTATCAGGGTACATCTAGTTGGGGGGTGTTGTTGAGAGGGTAGAGTTCGGAAACAACATGTTGTTAATTTTTTCAGAATTCAAGGTCAAGAGTATTTTTTCCAATGGTGTTTAGGAGAAGTGGGATTTTCTAGAATATGGGGAAATCACAATGGAGGACAATGAAGTAGAAAACGCCTGAAAGAATTCCTTTTCATATTGTGCTAAAAACAGTAAAGAATGTTATATCATAATATTATGGTATGCTAAAAGTCCAAGCGTTCCTGTTTTACTTCATCACCATTTTCAGACAAAGTGATGGTTTCCTCTCTTTAAATGAGTTGTATGTTCTGCAAGCTTATAGGACAGCATTCTTGAGGTTCTTTCAACTTCAGAATTCAAACATTTCACAAGCCATGGAAGTTTACTTAGCAGTTAATGCCAGCCAAACTTCAATTACTGACTAAATTTGTTCATAGAGAGTCTTCATCTCATCTCATTATCTCTAGCCGCTTTATCCTGTTCTACAGGGTCGCAGGCAAGCTGGAGCCTATCCCAGCTGACTACGGGCAAAAGGCGGGGTACACCCTGGACAAGTCGCCAGATCATCACAGGGCTGACACATAGACACAGACAACCATTCACACTCACACCTATGGTCAATTTAGAGTCACCAGTTAACCTAACCTGCATGTCTTTGGACTGTGGGGGAAACCGGAGCACCCGGAGGAAACCCACGCGGACACGGGAAGAACATGCAAACTCCGCACAGAAAGGCCCTCGCCGGCCACAGGGCTCGAACCCAGGACCTTCTTGCTGTAAGGCGACAGCGCTAACCACTACACCACCGTGCCGCCCTTCATAGAGAGTCTTTTCTTAGTAAATTACTAACACATCTGAGGGAAATCCTGATATGCCTGACAGCTTTGTGTTTTTTCTACTGTCTCAGTGCCTTTACAACGTGCAATGCAAAAGCACTGAATGGCTATGTGCTAGCGAGCACAACTCTTAGTTTCATTTTCAGCAAAGCAACAGCAAAGTGTTCCAGTTGCCTAGCAACATAGTTCTCTCAACTCTCAACACTATTAATTAGTGTTATTTAGTACAGTATAACCATATCAAAAATAGAAATACATTCACAAGTTTAAAAAAAAGCACCATTTCTGACAAGTTGACATTTCCAACCAACTAGCTCTTACCTATAGATAGTTTTCACTGTCGTCACGGCATTCCGGGGAACGCCCTCCAGCCGCCATCTTGTGGGGCTAACAAAACGGACCATCGCTATTACCGGCTACGTTATCTCGGACGAATTTATAAAGTTATATAGTCAGTTTTCTAAAATAAAGATCAATGTCGGCAAAATCAAGCAAACGGAAGTATATGGATACATTGGGCAACATCTCACGACAATTGTATGCAGCCAAACTGGCCTTGATTGGGGGAATTGACCCCTACGAAGTGGACAAAGATGCATTTTCAAGTGACTATGCAGGGCTGCCATCCATATCGTACCCTGATATTGTGAACTATTTCGTGAATAGTAAAAGTGCCTACACACTTGATGACCTCAAAGCATACAAGTCGCTGGAGTCATACAATTATTTTGTCTGTGGCTGGGTCCGTGAAGTCCACCATATAAAACCAAGTGACAGTCGTGTCCTAATTACAGCCAAGGTATGTAAACATTGGAATTTTAGAGCTCTCAACACTGCATATAAATATATGTGTGTGTATAATATCGAGTTGATTTAAGACAAATTTTACATCCATTAGTGGTATTACAGTACCATGTCAGTTCCAGTTAGGCATCCTCCAGAGATTGTTTACACAATGTTTTGGTTTCCAAAAACAAACTTAAACACAATTGATTGTTTATTTAAACAACTTACCACTTATAAAATGATCGGAGCAGACTTTGCTGTGTTTGGAAGGCTGATAATCCTTGCGGTTGATTCTTGCAAGCCATAGATTTCTCCTTTGTATGCTGAGTTTCTTTGTTTGCTCGCCTTCGTGCTCCTGTACAGTGGGAATTCCATAAAAGCTCCACTTGACATCATCATTTGACCTATTACGACAGCCATGAATGCAACAGGTGTGCACCACTGCTAGCTTTAAATAGCCTGCTTGGGTTCTTTTGAAGACTTTGTACTCGTGCGTTACAATGTGTGCTCAGTGACCCGTACGGTAAGCTTGACCCTCAAGATGGCCGCCACTAGGGAATCCCCAACTCTGTGATGTCATGTGAAAACTATCTATTGCTACATGATATTGTATGACAAAAAAATGTTTATGTGACAAAAATTAAATCTTACCTGAAAAATAATTCACCATTCTACTCACAATATATGACGAAATGTACTAACTTACCTCACTGATGAAAATGTCAAGATGAGTTCATTGGAGAAATTCTTTTTTCCTCTCAGCTTCAGGCACTCACTTTGCAAATGTAACGATAAAGCTTAGTGGTTAAAGAAAAATCCTGTCATAATCAGAATTTACAATGACTTTCCATTCTGATAAAAACGTTCTATCCTCTTAGGGGGAAAAATCACCTTTTGTAATGTTTGTTGATTCTGTTTTGTTAGGTAAATAGAATACTATATATACTAGTGCATCTCAAACAATTAGAATATCATGAAAAAGTTAAATATTTTCCAGCAGTTGTTTAAGAAAGTGAACATTTAATATATTCCAGACTCATTACATATAAACTAAAGCGTTTCAAGCATTTTTCTATTTTAATTTTGATAATTATGGCCTACAGCACAAAAAAATAAAAATAAAAATCTCGAAATATTAGAATATTTCATTTTGAGTTTGCGTAAAACAGCATAAATACCGTGTACCTCTCTGTCTAGTTCAGTACACACAACCACAATCATGGGGAAGCCTGCTGACTTGACAATTGTCCAGAAGATGATCATCGACACCCTCCACAAGGAGGGTAAGCCACAGAAGGTCACTGCTGAAAAGACTGGCTGGAAAAGGTGCACAAGCAACAGGAATGACTGCAGCCTTGAGAGGATTGTCAAGAAGAGTCAATTCAAGAACTTGGGAGAGCTTCACAAGGAGTGGACTGAGGTTGGTGTCAGTGTATCAAGAGCCACCACACACAGATGTCATCAGGAAAGGGGATACAAATTTCGCATTCCTAATATCAAGCTACTCCTGAACCAGAGACAATGTCAGAAGCATCTTACCTGGACTAAGGAGAGAAGGAACTGGACTGTTGCTCAGTGGGCCAAAGTCTTCTTTTCAGATGAAAGCAAATTTTGCATTTCATTTGGAAATGAAGGTCCTAGAGTCTGGAGGAAGAATAGAGAGGCACAGAGTCCAAGGTGTTTGAAGTCCCGTGTGATGTTTCTGCAGTCTGTGACAATTTGGGGTGCCATGTCATCTGCTGGTGTTGGTCCACTGTGTTTTATCAAGTCCCAAGTCTATGCAGCCATCTACCAGGAGATTTTAGAGCACTTCATGCTTCCATCTGCTGACAGACTTTATGGAGATGCTGATTTCCTTTTCCAGCAGGACTTAGCACCTGCCCACAGTGCCAAAACTACTACCAAATGGTTTGCTGACCATGATATTACTGTGCTTGATTGGCCAGCCAACTCACCTGACCTGAACCCCACAGAGAATCTATGGGATATTGTCAAGAGCAAAATGAGAAACACCCGACCCAAAAATACAGATGAGCTGAAGGTCACTATCAAAGCAACCTGGGCTTCAATAACACCTCAGCAGTGCCACAGACTGATCGCCTCCATGCCACGCAACACTGATGCAGTAATTCATGGTAAAGGAGTTCCAACCGAGTACTGAGTATATAAATGAACATACTTTTCAGAAGTTGGACATTTCTGTATTGTAAATCATTTTTTGATTGATCTTAGGAAATATTCTAATAATTTGAGATACTGGATTTCTGATTTTCATGGGCTATAAGCCATAATCATCAAAATTAAAACAAAAAAAGGCTTGAAATATTTCACCTCGTTTCTGTTTGTTTCCGACCTTGACTTTTGTGTACGCTCTGATATTACATTCGCACATCGATCAACCCTTGCCTGACTTTGATTACAACTTCCGTATAACGATTTGGATTTTGCTGCCAGTTTGCAAAGCACCCGCTCTCCTCTGCGCATGCATCAGTAAGTGCCTGCACTCTGACAGTAGGACTCAATTAAATGTCAAAGTTTTTGACATTCTTTGGTTGGTTTATGACTTAATGTATTAAATTATAATCATTTCTTTAATAACATATGATTTATTTATGCATTACTCTGTCAAGCCATATTAATTACTTTTATGTGTGATAAGTGCTTTACAAATAACCTTTGCACTTATGAAAATTTAAGGACATCTATTAAAGGAATGCTTTATAAATGGGGACTTTAGGTTTATGATAATATCTATGACTATCCAACAAAATTCTTATTTATTTTACATTTATTGCTAAACTGATTTGTTTACAGCGGCACGGTGGTGTAGTGGTTAGCGCTGTCGCCTCACAGCAAGAAGGTCCGGGTTCGAGCCCCGGGGCCGGCGAGGGCCTTTCTGTGTGGAGTTTGCATGTTCTCCCCGTGTCCACATGGGTTTCCTCCGGGTGCTCCGGTTTCCCCCACAGTCCAAAGACATGCAGGTTAGGTTAACTGGTGACTCTAAGTTGACCATAGGTGTGAATGTGAGTGTGAATGGTTGTCTGTGTCTATGTGTCAGCCCTGTGATGACCTGGCGACTTGTCCAGGGTGTACCCCGCCTTTTGCCCGTAGTCAGCTGGGATAGGCTCCAGCTTGCCTGCGACCCTGTAGAACAGGATAAAGCGGCTAGAGATAATGAGATGAGATGAGATTTGTTTACAAAGAATGTAAAATAGAAAAATGAAGATTATTAGTACAATGGTTTGTGTAAAAACTATTTTTCTTTCCAGGGATCATCTGAATGTCTCCATAATACAGTGTCATGTTCTCCAGTTATTATGAGGACCCTGTCATATGAGGACCCTGTCATTTGGTCCTCACAAAAACTAAACACATGCTCTCTCTCTCACACACTCACAGAAATTGAAATGACCACACACGCACACCAAGCAGCAAGTGTTTGATGATGAGGGGTGTCCTCACAAAGCCTTTGTCCCTGACTGGTACCATTGTGTGTGTATGTGTGTTGGGGCATGACTGCAGAGCTGCAGGTTGAGCTCGTGGCTGAACAAGGTTAATCCCTCTGTGCACTATGCTGTACTAATCACCGGGCCTCACTAATCTCTCTCTTTCTCCCTCTCTCTCTCACACACACACACTTACTTTCTAGCTTGTCTCTCATCTTTCCCTGTCTGTCTGTCTTTAAAAGAAATGTAGTAAAGCAGATTTAAATGAAATTGTCATATTTGTCTCACACACACACAATGTATGTGGCAGAGCTTTTAGCATCCTGTTCCAACCCCCCTTCTAGACATCTGCCCTCTTTTCTACCCTCTTCCTCTCTCACTCTCAGATTAATCTGCATTCTGTTGGTCAGCATTTTGCAAAAGCAGACAGACGGCTTGCCAGTAATCCTGCTGCCTACGAAAGCACACATAAAACACACACACACACACACACACCTTGGAGAAGGTGAACTTGCACAAGGACCCGCATACACACGTGTATATCTAAACACCATACACAAATGCTGTCATATAATACATTACATACATCCACATAGCAGCAAATATGGAAGTTTCAGCAATGTACCAACTAAATACTAACTATAACAGCTTTGTGTTGTATTGCAATCACCACAGCTGTCACAAAATTAAAAATAAAAATCACAGATCATCTGCATATGCTTCAGAAACCCACTCTGAGAACCACTATCAACCTGATTCAATAGAATTGTTGTCATTGTAACCAAAATCCATGATGCCAACATGGTCAGGAGGCATCAGTTAATTTGGGAAGTGCCCCTGATCTGACACACCCATTTTCACTTCATGAAGTGTTACAGAAAAAGCAGATGAGTTGAAGTAAAATGTGCAGTTCTCCTATTTTTCTATGCATTTGGTGCCATCTGTTGGTCGGACGAAGAACTGCACACTCAGGCATTAAAAACAGAACATTTTTGCTGGTGGATGTTTTTTATTTCAGTGATGTGCTATAAGTTAAAACGGTGTGTTTAATAAAAAATATATATACCTATAGAGATATGTATGTCATCAATAGCATCAAATTCCTCTCACTGAAGATTTTTTATCTCATCTGGGACTCAGCAAAACTGCAACATGGTGTGTGTTTCTCATGAGACATTATTATTATTAGGGAAAAAACAGCTGTACTGAAACATAACAGCAGGTTCAACATGGTGACCCCACCCGTGATGGGTGTGGTTGATAAAGGCACGCCTACTCCCTTTCTGCTATTGCCATCAGGTGAGTCTCGATCTCCTCCTCACTTAGAGTTCTGTGAGAGAGAGAGAGAGAGAGAGAGAAATTCTGACACATTTTCTAATGTACAAGTTGTTAAGCAACTGGTTTAAAAGCCAGGAGAAATAAAGAAAGAAAGATTTGCTGAAGAAGTTAAAGGAAAAGAAATATTGAGACTCCAAAGAATATAAGCGATAGATAGATAGATAGATAGATAGATAGATAGATAGATAGATAGATAGATAGATAGATAGATAGATAGATAGATAGATAGGTGCTTGAAAGTTTGTGAACCCTTTAGAATTTTCTCTATTTCTGCATAAATATGACCTAAAACATCATCAGATTTTCACACAAGTCCTAAAAGTAGATAAAGAGAACCCAGTTAAACAAATGAGACAAAAATATTATACTTGGTCATTTATTTATTGAGGAAAATGATCCAATATTACATACTTGTGAGTGGCAAAAGTATATGAACCTCTAGGATTAGCAGTAGATTTGAAGGTGAAATTAGAGTCAGGTGTTTTCAATCAATGGGATGACAATCAGGTGTGAGTGGGCACCCTGTTTTATTTAAAGAACAGGGATCTATCAAAGTCTGATCTTCACAACACATGTTTGTGGAAGTGTATCATGGCACGAACAAAGGAGATTTCTGAGGACCTCAGAAAAAGAGTTGTTGATGCTCATCAGGCTGGAAAAGGTTACAAAACCATCTCTAAAGAGTTTGGACTCCACCAATCCACAGTCAGACAGATTGTGCACAAATGGAGGAAATTCAAGACCATTGTTACCCTCCCCAGGAGTGGTCGACCAACAAAGATCACTCCAAGAGCAAGGCGTGTAATAGTCAGCGAGGTCACAAAGGACCCCAGGGTAACTTCTAAGCAACTGAAGGCCTCTCTCACATTGGCTAATGTTCATGAATCCACCATCAGGAGAACACTGAACAACAATGGTGTGCATGGCAGGGTTGCAAGGAGAAAGCCACTGCTCTCCAAAAAGAACATTGCTGCTCGTCTGCAGTTTGCTAAAGATCACGTGGACAAGCAGAGAAGGCTATTGGAAAAATGTTTTGTGGACGGATGAGACCAAGATAGAACTTTTTGGTTTAAATGAGAAGCGTTATGTTTGGAGAAAGGAAAGCACTGCATTCCAGCATAAGAACCTTATCCCATCTGTGAAACATGGTGGTGGTAGTATCATGGTTTGGGCCTGTTTTGCTGCATCTGGGCCAGGACGACTTGCCATCATTGATGGAACAATGAATTCTGAATTATACCCGCGAATTCTAAAGGAAAACGTCAGAACATCTGTCCATGAACTGAATCTCAAGAGAAGGTGGGTCATGCAGCAAGACAACGACCCTAAGCACACAAGTCGTTCTACCAAAGAATGGTTGAAGAAGAATAAAGTTAATGTTTTGGAATGGCCAAGTCAAAGTCCTGACCTTAATCCAATGGAAATGTTGTGGAAGGACCTGAAGCGAGCAGTTCATGTGAGGAAACCCACCAACATCCCAGAGTTGAAGCTGTTCTGTACGGAGGAACGGGCTAAAATTCCTCCAAGCCGGTGTGCAGGACTGATCAACAGTTACCGCAAACGTTTAGTTGCAGTTATTGCTGCACAAGGGGGTCACACCAGATACTGAAAGCAAAGGGTCACATACTTTTGCCACTCACAGATATGTAATATTGGATGATTTTCCTCAATAAATAAATGACCGAGTATAATATTTTTGTCTCATTTGTTTAACTGGGTTCTCTTTATCTACTTTTAGGACTTGTGTGAAAATCTGATGATGTTTTAGGTCATATTTATGCAGAAATATAGAAAATTCTAAAGGGTTCACAAACTTTCAAGCACCACTATAGATAGATAGATAGATAGATAGATAGATAGATAGATAGATAGATAGATAGATAGATTTGTTGAGTAAGTTAAAAAAGGAAGTACTGAGACTCCAAAGAATGCAGCAGAAAGAAAGAAAGAAAGAAAGAAAGAAAGAAAGAAAGAAAGAAAGAAAGAAAGAAAGAAAGAAAGAAAGAAAGGTAAAATGTGATGGAGAAGGGGAGAGTGGGAAAGAAAGATGGAAAGAGAATGGAAGAGTGAAGGGAAGAAATGTATACACTGGGATAAAAATGTTCAGGAAGAAGAGAGAGGAAGGATAGAGGGATAGAGGGGCTTCGCTCATCACAGGAAAGTGAGATGAATTACAGTAATAATGAACTTGATTGACAGTTCTTCATACTCAGTGCAGAAACATTACATTTTTGCTTCATACCTGAATTTGGGCTTGTCTTTACTAACCACGCCCACCTCCAGTTCAGTGGCCTTAAAGTCCATGGATAACACCGATGAGAGGCAGGAGATCGCCAACTAGAGGACAGGAGGAGAACAACACTCAAAGACACGCCAAGGATGTGCTCTAACACTGTTTTTAGTCACAGGTTGATTCGACATCATTGTAAACTCCAGAGTGTGATTTATCCAGCTTTAACCAACAAATCAGAAGTCAGTGAGCTGATCTGGCTCTGTATGGAAGTTTTTGTGTTCAAAAGAATCTTGTGTATTTGTGGTTGCAATGTGAGCAGGCAACACATTTGCCATTCATCCAGGTGAAGTCATAAGAAGAGTGCTGCTAGGCAACATGCTAGTAGGCTAGCTAAAGACTGAGGGTAGTGAATCAACACGTAGCCATAACGTCCTGAGAGGCCTTGGTGCAGTTCATGTGGAAATGATATCCGGTGACGTGTCATGCTTGTGGCAGATCAGCAAACTGAATGGACGAACACACTACGCGACTTGCTATTAACAAGTTGTGCCCAAGATACAGACTATGAGACTACTTTTTTCTATGTAGCCTTGAAGAGTGCCAACCTTTTTTCTGTAGTCATGGAAATTGTTCTAAAATTTTAAGAGCACCACCTGCAGTATTGGCGCACTTGTATGTCTAGTTCAGTGGTTTGCGCAGCTCTCACAGATATCATCTCCGTGTGACGTACACTCAGGCCTTTCCATAGACAATGCATGTAATGGTGCAGTAACAATGAAATCAAGAAAAAAACAGTTAGGCATATCGACATTTTTTTCAGATGTTTGTTTGTGTTTTACTTTCAAAAATGACTGAAAATATGCCAGAATTACACTTAGCATCACGTGCTAACCAAATGTCCTTATATTCTGCCATACAGGAAAACCGATCTACCTGTACTGTCCTGTCGAAAGTAAGCTCTGGTTTTTTCTTTATTTTTTTCTCCAGGTAGCTGTTGGCCTCTGTCTGTTTGGCTCCGACAGCCGTGGCGTGAAAACCACAGAAATATCCGGCCGGGTCGCACTTATACAGGACGGGGCCGTGCTGAGGATCCACAGCTATCAGCATCATACCTGACGCAGGTCAAGACAGGTTTTGTGATTATGTGCATGAAATAAAAAGGACTTAATGATAAACTATATTAGTCTCATAGGCAGTTGGCCTTGAAATAATCTAATGCCATACATAGACTCATAATTAACTCCAGTTAATTCAGTTCCAAGTTGTGACGCTTCAAAATGTTTAAGGGGTCAATACTTATGCACTGTAGGACAGAGAAATAAGCAGGAACTAGTCAAGAATGAACAGGAACTCACAGCAGCCCAGAGGCCTCATTTCAGCGTTTTGTGTGTAAACCTGCGAGATATCAGCGATGCGTCGACACAACATGTCCGCCGTGATGTCATAGCCGAACTTATACTTCCACTCAGCAGCCTCCACGCGGGCACGGTGCACCTGAGAGCGGCTGTCGGCTACAGAACACAACACGACAACAGTCAAACAGTCTGTGTGTGTGTGTGTGTGTGTGTGTGTGTGTGTGTGTGTGTGTGTGTGTGTGTGTAAGAAGACAAAATGAGAGCCTCACCATAATGTCCAGTCATCACACACCCAATGCGCGGCGTGAGGCGGAACATGTTTGTAATCGTAGAAGCGTCCAGAAGCTTATCCTGCGTGTGAGAGGAGGCAGAATAACCGATAACACACACACACACACAAAATAACTGTCTTGCAAAATGTAATGCAATAACTTTCTGCTTTCTCTCTTTCTCTCTTCATTTCTGTGGAAACTTAATACCTCGCTTGAACACTGAAATCCAAATGAACCCACAGACATCTTATCTTTCTTCCTCCAAATGTTAGTGGATGAAGTTTGCTTAATATCTCTTTAACATTTTTTAAAAAATCAGTTTATCTCAATATAAACTATCTTGATGGAAATGCAGCCCTGAATGCTTGGTGGCAGGTGTGTGTGCTCAGGTGAGATTAGAAATAAGGGATTGATGAATTAGGACATCAGGTTTTAACTTGAAATAGAAGATCATAGTAAACTTTACCCCATTAACTCATCCTGCCTTTCTTGCTAATTTAGACCGTCATTTATCAATCTTTTTTTTTTTTTGTAAAATTGTCAAAATTTTCATGGACAAACTGAATGAAAAATTCAGACCAGGTTTACAAAAGTCGCTGATTGTCTTCAGAATCATGTGCGTATGTTAATAAATAGAGACTAAACGGTGAAAGAGAGCCTCCTCAATGTAGAGTGCACTAAATTATCTGATAATTCAGCTACTGACAGCTATCATAGATACATAACCACTCTTGTCTCTGTTTTCTGATTAAACTGCTGTCCGTAAGATTTGATGGATTTGTTTTGGATCATTTTCTAAGCTGTTAATATAAAATGGCTCAATTTCACAAATATAATCCATATATCAAATTGCAGTAACTCACTAACTATTATACGATTTGAATTGAATCATGTTAGTGAATGTCCTTATATGTAAATCTATGCTAAATCAGGAGCCCTTATGGGATACGAACAATTTGACGAACTTTCCACGAATGCTACATTTTCTGAGTTAAAGGGTATATTCTGGACCAGTTTCGGGTTTTTTTATATGAAAGTACGTCCCTTTACACACTCATCCAGAAGGGTAATTTTGCACAAGGCCATCTGTCTACAGCAGAAAAAAAATAAAATAAAAAAACGCGTCTGGAAAAATCCCAAGGGAGTCTGGAGCCAGATTCGTGACGTCACCTGCGGAAGCGCCAGCAGGCTGCGCGAGCTTTGCACGGTTTCAGTCCACAGCCTGTGTAGACCAAGCGCTCCCATTTCTCTCTCATTGTCCGGTCTTTTGGGAAACGATGAGTCCTAATCCCATCATGATTGGTGTTGCTACACCCTCCTACGATACATCTGTTAACCATTTTAATAATTACGCGATAACATTGAAGAAATTTGCAGAAAACCACCAGGTCGTTTTCTCATAAACAAACCAGCGCTGACATAGGATTCAGAAAGAGGTGTCCTGCATGCGACGTCACGAAAACCAATGTTTGCCGGGAAATCCAAATGCCAAGTTTTTTCAGAGGCGGACCAATTCGCCTCAAATGGCTTGATTTCAACTGAATTTTTCTGGTATTGAGCAAGGTAAAAAAATTGCAGAGAATGCAAAATGTGACAGATATTTGACCAAAGTTGAATATAAAATAGGAGAATTACATTGATCTTGCTCCTGAATTTACCCATGATATGCACTTTAACCTTCCTGTGAATGTTTTACAAATAAATTAACTCGTATCTAGCTTGATACTCAAGGGACAATATCTGAATAAATGAGAAGTACGACACTTCGGGGTTTAGTTGTAACGAGACCTACCGGAACTTTCTTCTGTGTGACAACGATGGCGCATTCTTGTCCTCTGATGCCCACCGAGGTCAATCCGCTCTGACTGATAGCCTTAAAGGCGTACTCTGAAAAAACAGACACACAATGCAAAATAACGTGATGTCAAGATACAACCCCGATTCCAAAAAAGTTGGGACAAAGTACAAATTGTAAATAAAAACGGAATGCAATGATGTGGAAGTTTCAAAATTCCATATTTTATTCAGAATAGAACATAGATGACATATCAAATGTTTAAACTGAGAAAATGTATCATTTAAAGAGAAAAATTAGGTGATTTTAAATTTCATGACAACAACACATCTCAAAAAAGTTGGGACAAGGCCATGTTTACCACTGTGAGACATCCCCTTTTCTCTTTACAACAGTCTGTAAACATCTGGGGACTGAGGAGACAAGTTGCTCAAGTTTAGGGATAGGAATGTTAACCCATTCTTGTCTAATGTAGGATTCTAGTTGCTCAACTGTCTTAGGTCTTTTTTTGTCATATCTTCCGTTTTATGATGCGCCAAATGTTTTCTATGGGTGAAAGATCTGGACTGCAGGCTGGCCAGTTCAGTACCCGGACCCTTCTTCTACGCAGCCATGATGCTGTAATTGATGCAGTATGTGGTTTGGCATTGTCATGCTGGAAAATGCAAGGTCTTCCCTGAAAGAGACGTCATCTGGATGGGAGCATATGTTGCTCTAGAACCTGGATATACCTTTCAGCATTGATGGCGTCTTTCCAGATGTGTAAGCTGCCCATGCCACACGCACTAATGTAACCCCATACCATCAGAGATGTAGGCTTCTGAACTGAGCGCTGATAACAACTTGGGTAGTCCTTCTCCTCTTTAGTCCGAATGACACGGCGTCCCTGGTTTCCATAAAGAACTTCAAATTTTGATTCGTCTGACCACAGAACAGTTTTCCACTTTGCCACAGTCCGTTTTAAATGAGCCTTGGCCCAGAGAAGACGTCTGCGCTTCTGGATCATGTTTAGATATGGCTTCTTCTTTGAACTATAGAGTTTTAGCTGGCAACGATGGATGGCACGGTGAATTGTGTTCACAGATAATGTTCTCTGGAAATATTCCTGAGCCCATTTTGTGATTTCCAATACAGAAGCATGCCTGTATGTGATGCAGTGCCGTCTAAGGGCCCGAAGATCACGGGCACCCAGTATGGTTTCCCGGCCTTGACCCTTACGCACAGAGATTCTTCCAGATTCTCTGAATCTTTTGATGATATTATGCACTGTTGATGATGATATGTTTGAACTCTTTGCAATTTTACACTGTCGAACTCCTTTCTGATATTGCTCCACTATTTGTCGGAGCAGAATTAGGGGGATTGGTGATCCTCTTCCCATCTTTACTTCTGAGAGCCGCTGCCACAATGACCTATTGCCAATTGACCTAATGAGTTGCAATTTGGTCCTCCAGCTGTTCCTTTTTTGTACCTTTAACTTTTCCAGCCTCTTATTGCCCCTGTCCCAACTTTTTTGAGATGTGTTGCTGTCATGAAATTTCAAAATGTCTCACTTTCGACATTTGATACATTGTCTATGTTCTATTGTGAATACAATAGCAGTTTTTGAGATTTGTAAATTATTGCATTCCGTGTTTATTTACAATTTGTACTTTGTCCCAACTTTTTTGGAATCGGGGTAATTCTCTCAGCAGACTGGACATAAAGTGTATGCTACGTACTGTACGTAGGACGACGCAGAAAAAAGATGTGACGCCGTCTATGAGGGAATCTTTTCCCAACAATGCTAACAATTTTTTTTTCTTCAGATTCACTAAATTATTTAACTTATCCAGCTAGTTTGTTTATGCTAATATTTCAATTGTTAGCAAAACTAGCTAAAGTCAACTGGGGGGAGGGGGAAGGGTACTAGCTATACTGTACTTTTTTTGCTTGTTCCTTAACTTTTGTACCCTTTCAAAGATTCACATGGAAATGTGAATTTAGTGAACGTTAAAAAAAAAAGCTCAACCAATGAATGAAAATATGAATAAATACAAACCAAACACAATTCATTTGCTAGCTGAAGTGTCTTTTGGTTTGCTCTGTAAATAATGCTAAGCTAACGTTTTGTTAAATTATAACTCGCTAAGCTCATCTTGCCAGCCAAACAAAGTCACAAATGAGTTATTTCTGTGACAAGATTTGTGTTGCTTGTTGTTCATAAAACTAAATGATTGTATGACATGCTCATTTTAATAGGTCGTGTTAGAAGGCTAAGCTAACACTGAAAGTGTTAGCCTCTCACCAGCTAAGCTAGGCTAGCTAACCTGACGATGGCATGACAGTCCAAACCTGGACTAGACCTGTGGCACATAAAGTGCACTGGACAGGGCGGAAGAGACATTATTTTATTTAAAAAGTCAAATTAAATTTTAAAATAAATACATTTTTACAAGTGGGTCCGGACTCCCTAGTTGTGTAGTGCATTTATAAATGGACTAAAAGAGCAACAGGTTTGTGTTGAACCTGCCGAATACCAAACAGGACAGGATTTACAGCCTAAAAAATAAGCTTTACACGCATATGATGCTTGCTATAATAATAATAATAATAATAATAATAATAATAATAATATGAAGCATGTTGAGATCGCATTGTGCAGCCCATCAGCCCTGTGTTAGAGATCTCACCGACTTGATACAGGCGCCCTTCAGGAGAGAAGATGGTGATATGGCGGTCAAAGCCAGCGTTTGAACCCCGAGACATTGCGGATAAATGTTAAAAATACAGATTATTCTACACAGTTTAGAGTTTAAACATTGGCAAGAGAGATTCCTGAACTCTTGTGTGCCCAAAGCCGCTTTCCGCTGTGTGTCTGTGTGTGCTTTTTTTTTTTTTATTTTACTTTCACTTTCTTTTTAAACGCCGTTGCCGACAGGAGTGTGAGTGAGCGTGAGTGTTTCTCATACTTCCGTACTAGACAGTAGGCCAAAATAGTAGCCATGTCTCTACCTCACATATGGCCTGCGCCTACTACTGAGTAGGGTAGTATGCAGTGTTGAATTGTTCTCATATGAAATATAAGGAAGTCAAGAACTGTTACAAGGAAGTGTGGATATTAAAGTAACATTCAGCTCTACTGCCCAGTGTCAAAATCATCATCAGTAATAAATCATGAATTTAACAATATAATTAGTACGATACAATCAGCGGCGGCACGGTGGTGTCACGGTGTCGCCTCACAGCAAGAAGGTCCTGGGTTCGAGCCCCGGGGCCGGCAAGGGCCTTTCTGTGTGGAGTTTGCATGTTCTCCCCGTGTCCGTGTGGGTTTCCTCCGGGTGCTCCGGTTTCCCCCACAGTCCAAAGACATGCAGGTTAGGTTAACTGGTGACTCTAAATTGATCGTAGGTGTGAATGTGAGTGTGAATGGTTGTCTGTGTCTATGTGTCAGCCCTGTGATGACCTGGTGACTTGTCCAGGGTGTACCCCGCCTTTCGCCCGTAGTCAGCTGGGATAGGCTCCAGCTTGCCTGCGACCCTGTAGAAGGATAAAGCGGCTAGAGATAATGAGATGAGATGAGATACAATCAGCTTTATTTTACATGCAAATTACAAAATAGCCTATATGACGTCATGAAGTCGGGCAAGTGACATAAAATTGGTCATTTGGGTTATAGGAAGCCTTTATTCAGATAGATAGATAGATAGATAAATAGGGCGGCACGGTGGTGTAGTGGTTAGCGCTGTCGCCTCACAGAAAGAAGGTTCCGGGTTCAAGCGGCGAGGGCCTTTCTGTGTGGAGTTTGCATGTTCTCCCCGTGTCCGCGTGGGTTTCCTCCGGGTGCTCCGGTTTCCCCCACAGTCCAAAGACATGCAGGTTAGGTTAACTGGTGACTCTAAATTGACCGTAGGTGTGAATGGTTGTGTGTCAGCCCTGTGATGACCTGGCGACTTGTCCAGGGTGTACCCCACCTCTCACCCATAGTCAGCTGGGATAGGCTCCAGCTTGCCTGTGACCCTGTAGGACAGGATAAGCGGCCACAGATAATGGATGGATATATATAGATAGATAGATAGATAGATAGATAGATAGATAGAGAGAGAGAGAGAGAGAGAGAGAGAGAGAGAGAGAGAGAGAGAGGATGGCACGGTGGTGTAGTGGTTAGCACTGTCCAGGTTAGGTTAACTGGTGACTCTAAATTGACCGTAGGTGTGAATGGTTGTGTGTCAGCCCTGTGATGACCTGGCGACTTGTCCAGGGTGTACCCCACCTCTCACCCATAGTCAGCTGGGATAGGCTCCAGCTTGCCTGCGACCCTGTAGGACAGGATAAGTGGCCACAGATAATGGGTGGATGGATGGATATATATATATAGAGAGAGAGAGAGAGCGGCACGGTGGTGTAGTGGTTAGCACTGTCGCCTCACAGCAAGAAGGTTCTGGGTTCGAGCCCAGCAGCCGGTGAGTTTGCATGTCCTCCCTGTGTCTGCATGGGTTTCCCCCACAGTCCAAAGACATGCAGGTTAGGTTAACTGGTGACTCTAAATTGACCGTAGGTGTGAATGGTTATTTGTCTCTATGTGTCAGCCCTGTAATAACCTGCCAACTTGTCCAGGGTGTACCCTGCCTCTCACCCATAGGCTCCAGCTTGCCTGCAACCCTGTAGAATAGGATAAGCAACTACAGATAATGGAGATATATATATATATATATATATATATATATCAGAATACAATAGGTCACTACAAAAGTGATAAAGAATCTAAATAGAGTGACAGTTACAATTATCGACACCTTAATGATCTTTTGGCTGTTGCAAAAGTAGAAAAGCCTTTCAATACATAAACTGTGCATGAATACTCACTCAAACTTTCACTTGAAAAAAAATGAGTTGATTCCCGATTACTTAGCGTATCAGATCACGTGACACCGTTCCACAGTTATCGACACCATTCCACAATTATCAACATCCAGATGGTTATTTATTAAAAAAAATAATCAGTATGTGGTATTAAGTTAAAAAAACATAGTTTGTATTTAAAATTTGTTTTATATAGATTTATATTTAGTATAAAATATCTTTTATTTAAATATATGGATGTCGGTGTTTATGTAAATGAGGAAGCAATTCTCATGTTTGTAAACAAATGAACTGATAATGTTTAACGTGCGTCAGAAAATCTTTCTGTTCCACTTTCTAAGTATTTTCGTAGATCACCTTTTGTTCATCATTCATTGTTGTTTGTATTAATTTCTAGTTGTGTAGTTTACCAATAAATGTCAATAGGGAATTGACATTGTAACCACATGAAAATACAGGTCAAAGATCGCATGTCACTCCTTGAGCCAAAATATAAAATGTCTACTGATATTGTAATATGTGGTCGATATTTACAACAAACTGCAAAAAAAAAAATTCTGAATGGAATAGAAAAATCTGAATATTTCAAGCATGTAATTTTTATATGCTTGGAATTGAATTCTGGTCTAATTCTATTTATTGCAATTGGACTCCAAATACTCTCTAAACATTCCATTCTGTAATGAATCAGAAAAAAAATTGTCAAAGATCCCAGTACTTTTATTTTTTTAAAGTTCTTTATCTACTTCAACAATGTTACACACAGATCGATCCATAACAGTTGTAAATGTCCCTTTATTCCACAGGGTGTCAATAATGGTGGACACCGGTGAAAGTGATCACTATTATCGACACCTCACGTGACTTCTCAAACGCACGTTTAAATACAAAATGGTGACTGTCAAATGAAAGCATAAGAAACAAAGTAGGTTTCGACAAGAAGATCATGAAATATCTGTGAATTTGATGAGTAAAAGCATGTCCATGATCTTTCCACCTTGCTTACCTGCGATGATAATGTCTGGATTTTGCTCAAATTGCTGATTGTGATTAAAAAAAATCCATCTCAGATAACGAGTTGTGTCATCAGACGACAAGATCAAAGGGCGAGGCAGGTCTTCCGATTGATTAATTAACCAATAATAACTGTTGGACCTGAAACTCACCTTTTAAATAAATTGTTTTTATTGGTAAATCTGAAAAGGTGTCAATAATTGTAGCCACTGCTCTAGTTTTATAATCACTGCATTATGAATAGTAGAATAAGAAACCATTATTTGTCACATGCACACTCAAGCACAGTGAGATTCATCCTCTGCATTTAACCCATCTGAAGCAGTGAACACACACACTGAGAGCAGTGGGCAGCCACACTAGAGTGCCCGGGGAGCAGTTAGGGGTTAGGTACCTTGCTCAAGGGCACTTCAGCCCAAGGCCGCCCCATGTTAACCTAACTGCATGTCTTTGGACTGTGGGTGAAACCGGAGCACCAGGAGGAAACCCATGCAGACACGGGGAGAACATGCAAACTCCACACAGAAAGGCCCCTGTCGGCCACTGGGCTCGAACCCAGAACCTTCTTGCTGTGAAGCGACAGTGCTAACCACTACACCACCGTGCCTCCTATTCTTAAATAGTATTCCATATTATTGAGTAATGATCCATCTACCTCGTTTTAATTCATTTTTCCTTCTTTTATTCCTTTTAGACGTCTTTTTCTATATTTCTATTCTTCTTTGAGCGTTTCAGATTTGAATATTAATGTCAGGGAGTAAAACATCGGGTTTCATTTGCAAGAAATTCAAAAGTAAATGAAGCAACACACACTTAAAAAAATCTATATTTAAATATTTAAATTGAAATTCATTTAAATATATAAACATTCTTAAATACTAGCCTATAAGTTAAAAACTGATTCAATCTGGAATGTCGAAATGCTATAAATTTTAATCAGCCTAAATAAACTGTAAGCTATGACCAACATTCTCTCAACGTTCTCCAAGTTTCATATTTATTCCAGTAAATTTACATATACAAAGGATATAAAAAGTGCACACACCCTGTTAAAATGATTGGTTTTTCTGATGTAAAAAAAAATGAGACCACGATAAATAATTTCAAAACTTTTCCCACCTTTAATGTGACCTATAACCTGTACAATTCAATTGAAAAACGTAAAAAATAAAAAAATGTACAATAAGCTGGTTGCATAAGTGTGCACACCCTTAAACTCATACTTTCTGATTTACATTCTGATTAACCCCAAATAAAGTTCAGACATTTACTCAGTTGCATCCTCCAACAAAAGCCATGGTTTGCAGAGAGCTTACAAAGCATCGACGGGATCTCACTGTTGAAAGGTATCAGTCAGGAGAAGGGGACAAAAACATTTCCACGGCATTAGATATACCATGGAGCACAGTGAAGACAGTCAAGAAGCGGAGAAAATATGGGACAACAGTGACATTACCGAGAACTGGACGTCTCTCCAAAGTTGATGAAAAGACAAGACAAAAACTGGTCAGGGAGTCTGCCGAGAGGCCTACAGCAACACTGAAGGAGCTGCAGGAATTTCTGGCAAGTACTCGTTGTGTATTACATGTGACAGCAATCTCCCGTATTCGCCATATGTCTGGACTATGAAGTAGGGTCAAAGAAAAACATCCAGGCCTAGCTAAATTTTGCAAAGAAAAAAAAAACATCAACTCTCCCAAAACCATGTGGAAAAATGTGTTATGAAACCAAGGTTGAACTTTTTGGCCACAATTCCAAAAGGTATGTTTGGTGCAAAAACAACACTGCACATCACCAAAAGAACGCCATACCCACGGTGAAGCATGGTGGTGGCAGCATCATGTTTTGGGGTTGTTTTTCTTCAGCTGGAACAGGGGCTTTAGTCAAGGTGGAGGGAATTATGAACAGTTCTAAATACCAGTCAGTTTTGGCCCCAAACCTTCAGGTGTCTGCTAGAAAGCTGAAGATGAAGAGGAATTTCATCTTTCAGCATGACAATGACCCCAAAAAAGTTTTGGAATGGCCCAGCCAGAGCCCAGACCTAAATCCAATTGAAAATCTGCGGGGTGACCTGAAGAGGGCTGTGCACAAGAGACGCCCTCGCAATCTGACAGATTTGGAGTTCTTTTGCAAGGAAGAGTGGGCAGATATTGCCAAGTCTAGATGTGGCAGGCTGATAGACTCCGACCCAAAAAGACCGAATGCTGTAATTAAATCAAAAGGTGCTTCAACAAAGTATTAGTTTAAGGGTGTGCACACTTACGCAACCAGCTTATCTCATCTCATTCATCTCATTATCTCTAGCCGCTTTATCCTGTTCTACAGGGTCGCAGGCAAGCTGGAGCCTATCCCAGCTGACTACGGGTGAAAGGCGGGGTACACCCTGGACAAGTCGCCAGGTCATCACAGGGCTGACACATAGACACAGACAACCATTCACACTCACATTCACACCTACGGTCAATTTAGAGTCACCAGTTAACCTAACCTGCATGTCTTTGGACTGTGGGGGAAACCGGAGCACCCGGAGGAAACCCACACGGACACGGGGAGAACATGCAAACTCTGCACAGAAAGGCCCTCATCGGCCACAGGGCTCGAACCTGGACCTTCTTGCTGTGAGGCGATAGCGCTAACCACTACACCACCGTGCCGCCCCCAACCAGCTTATTGTATATTTTTTATTTATTATGTTTTTCCCCCAAACAGATTTGTTTTTCAATTGAATTGTACAGGTTATAGGTTACATTATAGGTGGGAAAAGTTTTGAAATTATTTATCGTGGACTCATTTTTTTGCATCAGAAAAATCTATCATTTTAACGGGGTGTGTAGACTTTTTGTAGCCACTATAGGTCAATAAAATGCAAAATATGAGGCTGTAGAATGATTTTAAAAACATTTGTTATTAGTTTTATATATTACGTGCTGCAGCACTGTAACATCTGCAGTGTCATAAAAAGTCTACATAAATGCAATCAATAATTTATTCTTATTCCTTTTTTATCACTTTTATTGTTGTTTTAAAATACTAGTGATGTAAACTGTGTATGCAAATCGCAACATATTTAAATATGTATTAAGGAGAACCTTTGGCTCTGCCTCCCCTGTCCTGAGCCCCTGAGCATCCCGATGTCCACTTTCCTACTCACTCACTCACTCACTCACTCTCTCTGTCTCTCTCTCTCTCCCTCTTTCTCTCTCTCTCACTCTCTCTCTGGAGGTCGAAGCGGACATGGCGAGCCGGAGAGTGGGCTTCTGTCTGAGTGTGAAGAAACGGCGGAGGATGAACCTGAGCGTGTTCGCTCACCTGTGCGCGTGAGAACCGGAAACCTTTTTTTCCCCTTGAGTTAATTAACAGAAGTTTAATTTTCATGCATTATATGATGTGGAAAGAATCCAGCGTATTCTGTGTAGTGCACTTATACAGGAAGGAGGAACGTCATATATTATTGTATTAATTAATGTGGTGGACTCTTTGTTGCACTACATAGGGTGTAGAGTGCATTTTATAGTGAGCAGGACCCTTAATAGGTCAAGGTTAGATAGAAATGCACATTAAAATTCATATTTTGTTGTTATTTGATTGGATATCTAGTGCACTACTTGTCACTCCGTGACGTCATTATGCCATACCGTTGCATATAAGAAGCAGGGACGAAAGTAGTCGGCTATATGCAGTACACACACACACACACACACACACACCTGGATTAGTCTGCTTCTATAGGCTATTAGTGAGCTGAATTACACTCACTATTGACCATTTACTGTATTTCATCCTGTACTTACAGGCAGTAGGGAGCTGAAGCCCAATTTGCATTTTTATGAGACTAAATAGTGTGTATATACAACATATTTCTCTATTATACATTCAGGAGATATGTTGCTATTAATGTGGTCATGTGGTTTCTAATCGCAATACATAATGTAATATTTTATATACCATAGTAATCTAATGCATATCACCTATTTAGTGTATTAGATATCTAATAAACACTAATTAGGATGCAGCTCCAGACTCCCAATAAATACTCTCAGTGGCCACTTTAATAGGAACTTGTTGTTGATTCTAAGATCCCTGTTCTTGGCTGCAGGAGTGGAACCCAATGTGTTCTTCTGCTGTTGCATGCTGAGCTGCTTTTCTGCTCACCACGGTTGTAAAGAGTGATATGAGTTACTGTATCCTTCCTCGCAGCTCAAACCAATCTGGCCATTTTCCTCTGACCTCTTTTATCAACATGGCGTTTGTTTCCACCCACAGAACTGTCACTCACTCACTGGCTGATTAGAGAACTGCATAAAACTGCACGTGGATGGGTGTTCCTAATAAAGTGGCCAGTGACTGTACATAGCATATGTATTGAGTTCCAATAGTCTGATACCACACTGAAAATCTGGGATGATTTTTTTTTTTTTTTGTAATTTATTTATTTATTTATTTTAATTTTTACAACTTAAAACTGCTCCTTACTGGTGCAACAGAAATGTGTTCAACCTATCATCCAGACATCATAAGTTTAAACCCCAACAATGCCACAGTTATCTGTGGCCAGGAGGCCAAAACAATAAACCTGGAAATGCTCTATGTGTGGGAGGGGCATAATTTCTCTCTCCCCTGTCAATCACAGCCACACTACCCAGCTGTTCACATTTGTGAGACCATGTTTGCAAAAAAAGCAAAGGGGAGTCCCATATACGATTCATACATTGGGGGAGTGCCTGTTAGAGAGTGCACTTGTCCTGGGCCATCGGCATAGTGAGGTAGGGTGGCCAGTTCCTTTCCTCGCCGCCTTTAACTTCCCCAGTGTTTCCACCAGGTCCCCATTCACTGCTGGGTGGACAGGGAGCGAGCCCCAGATCCCCGTCGAGCCAAGGCTCGAACCAGGGACCGTTCGCTTAGCGGTCAAGCGCTCTAACCACTTGGCCACCTGCGCTCCACCATGTTTGCAGAATAGGGCAGATAACACTTTCCTTGGTATTTAAGACTCTCTGAAGGATTATGTATATATCATCAGACATGAGAATTACATTTATATCAAGGTTGTCATTAAAGCAAAAGGGGATTGCCAAATAATAACAAATTCTGAAATTCATGTAAATTTTGAAGAAGATAGTATTTCAGACTCAAGTTGTTGCTTATATAATTTGGAATGAATTTGTACAATTATAATGGAAAAAATGCATTAAATTTGAAAAGAATGTAAAATAAAAGTATCTCCACAAGTGGCCTCATATTTTTGTACCCCACTATATTTCATACCGCACATATAGGGAACATAATCCCAGTTAGCTTTTTATTAGACATCTAGCACACTAAAAGGGTATATGTAGTCTGGAGATTAAGTAGAACAAACCTTAGTAGACATGTTGATATTAATGTGGTTATTTGGTCTCTCTTTAGAGGCAGAGGGATTGAGGTGGTTGAGGTAAGTTTCTCTAAACGGCTCATTATTTTTAGCAGTTGTATTTGTTACTTAATTAGATGTACATAAAAGTATTTTATTGTAATTAGAAATAAGTCCAATTATGAGTAAATCTGTGAGTCAATCAAGAAGTCAATCACTGAGTCAACTACTGTGTCAAACAATGAATGAATCACTGAGTCAATCACTGAGTCAACCATAGTGTCAAACAATGAGTCAATCAATCAAACAATGAATCAAACAATGAGTCAATCAATGAGTCAAACAATGAGTCAATCAATGAGTCAATCACTGAGTCAACCATAGTGTCAAACAATGAGTCAATCAATCAGTGAAACAATGAATCAAACAATGAGTCACTCAATGAGTCAATCAATGAGTCAAACAATGAGTCAATCACTGAGTGAGTCAATGAGTCAGTCAATGAGTCACTCAATGAGTCAATCACTGAGTCAACCATAGTGTCAAACAATGAGTCAATCAATCAGTGAAACAATGAATCAATGAGTCACTCAATGAATCAAACAATGAGTCAATCACTGAGTCAACCATAGTGTCAAACAATGAGTCAATCAATGAATCAATCAGTCATGGTTAGCTCATCTCATTATCTCTAGCCGCTTTATCCTGTTCTACAGGGTTGCAGGCAAGCTGGAGCCTATCCCAGCTGACTACGGGCGAAAGGCGGGGTACACCCTGGACAAGTCGCCAGATCATCACAGGGCTGACACATAGACACAGACAACCATTCACACTCACATTCACACCTACGCTCAATTTAGAGTCACCAGTTAACCTAACCTGCATGTCTTTGGACTGTGGGAGAAACCGGAGCACCCGGAGGAAACCCACGCGGACACGGGGAGAACATGCAAACTCCACACAGAAAGGCCCTCGTCGGCCACGGGGCTCGAACCCGGACCTTCTTGCTGTGAGGCGACAGCGCTAACCACTACACCACCGTGCCGCCGTCATGGTTAGCTGTCTATCAATAATGATGAAGTAAGAGCTGGTAGTCCTCAGGATAATAGGGGTAAGATCTGGAAACAGTGTTTGGGGTAACAAGGAAAGTAAGAAAAGACTACATTGAGTCATAAGTGTCAGTGTTCAGGTCTAAGAATAAAAATAGGTGAGTCAGTAGACGACACAGTCATGACGACTCCCTAAAACACCAGAACCTCCTTATTCATTGGTTAAGAAACTTAAAAAGACAAATATCATTGTACACACACATTCTCTCTCTCTCTCTCTGTCTATTGCAGGTGGCTTTGTTTTCATTCCTGTGTTACTGTCACAGGCACCTGCGGTCATCAATTCTACAACTCACACACACACACACACACACACACACACACACACACACATTGTCTGTCAAAAACACTAGAATCCATGTCTACTTACTGTTTTGTCCAATGTAAAATAACAAATTGTGCTGAACACAAATGAAAACTGATAATGAATAGTCCTATGGATTGTCCTCCGTTTTTTCTTTTGATCAGGTCCCACTGATATTTTAAATCTTCTTGATAACCACCGCTTGTCTGAGAGATGCAAACTTATTTTTCCACTCAGATAGACCTAAGTCAGCCAATGGAGTCTCAGGGCCCATTCGACATCATCATACACAAACTCTCTGATGTGATTGTAGAGGCAGAACATGACAGCCAATCACGTCAGCTTCTCGACAACTTCCAGGTAGCACAGCCAAACATGAAAATACAACTTTAATACACCACACTATACCAAAGAATCATTTGGTAACAGTTATATTGGGTAAAATAATTAGACTCCAGTGGAAATCACTCCCTGGAAAGTGAGACTCACTGATCAATCAGATAATCCAATAGGTCAGCTCATCAAATAATGCAATCAAATCATCCAAGGAGATAATCCAACAGGTAACAGGTCAGAATAGGTCCAGATCAGACTATCCAATCTGTTTATCCCATCAAGTCATCCAGTTAAACAATCTAATCAGTTTATAAATTAGTTAATACAATGGAATGTCCAATCAGATCCTCCAACAGGTTACCAGTCAAATTATCCAATAGGTCATCTAATAGATCACCAGTCAGGATCATCCAACTGGACAAACCAGAAAGATCAGTCAAAAGATAATCTAAAAGTCATCCAACTAGCTTATTCAATGGGATCATCCAACAAGTGACTGATTAGATCCTTCAGTAGATCACATGTCAGACACACACAGCATCATTCAGTTAGATTATCAGATCAGATCATCCAGAAAACACCCAATCAGTTACTTCAATAGGTCACCAGTGCAGTGAAAGAATCCATTAATCCAATTAGTGATCCAATCACATCATTAATTCAGGTGGCTGATTAGAGATTCTCCAGTGGGTCACAAATCAGACTTTCAAATTAGACTGTCCAATTAGATCATCTAGTAAGGCATCCAATCAGTTTATCCAGTAAGTCATCTGCTTCCATGATCTAATCAGATCATCCAACTATATAATGCAATTGTTTGATGCAATGAGCTATCCAATCAGATCACCCAAAAGGTCATTAATAAGGTCACTTACATTCACTAACAAAGTTTTCCATCAGATAATTCATTTGGATTATTGTTACTACCAGTGCTGTATGTTTGTATATGATTATCAGTGTATGTCTATGAGTACCTCGTGTGTGTGTGTGTGTGTGTGTGTGGACACCTGTGAGTGATAAAGACCATATAATGTGCTTTTATTTTATTTCAGACTTACGTGTACACACACCCTCACACTGTCCTACTGGATCCATTGCCGGCCATGAGACAGTTACTGGACCGCTTTGCCTCATGCCGCATCATCAGCAAACTCCAAAACACACTGCAAGGTCCAACATACACTCTTCACACACACACATACACACACATACTCTTCAAATTAAATCCCTTTTGCTTTATGAATACATACAATGTCTTGCAAAAGTATTCATCCCCCTTGGTGTTTATCCTATTTTGTTACATTACAAGCTGGAATTAAAATGGATTTTTGTAGTATTAGTACCATTTGATTTACACAACATGCCTACCACTTTAAAGGGGAAAATTGTTTTATTGTGACACAAACAATAATTAAGAAGAAAACACAGAACTCTGGAGTGTGCATAGGTATTCACCCCCTTTCATATGAAACCCCTAAATAAGAGCTGGTCCAAACAATTCACTTCATAAGTCCCATAATTACTTGATTAAGCTCCACCTGTGTGCAATCAAAGTGTCACATGATCTGTCACATGATGTCTGTATAAATCAACCTGTTCTGGAAGGACCCTGACTCTGCAACACTACTAAGCAAGCAACATGAAAACCAAGGAGCCTCCAAACAGGTCAGAGACAAAGTTGTGGAGAAGTATAGATCAGGGTTGGGTTATAAAAAATATCCCAAACTTTGAATATCCCAGGGAGCACCATTAAAGCCATTATAGCAAAATGGAAAGAATATGGCACCACTACAAACCTGACAAGAGAAGACCGCCCACCAAAACTCACAGACCGGGCAAGGAGGGCATTAAACAGAGATGCAACAAAGACACCAAAGTTAACACTGAAGGAGCTGCAAAGATCCACAGCGGAGATGGGAGTATCTGTCCATAGGACCACTTTAAGCCACACACTCCACAGAGTGGGGCTTTATGGAAGAGTGGCCAGAAAAAAGTAACTGCTTAAAAAAATCACATTTGGAGTTTGCCCAACAGCATGTGGTAGACTCCCCAAACACATGGATGAAGATTCTCTGGTCAAATGAGACTAAAATTGATCTTTTCGACCATCATGGGAAATGCCATGTGTGGCACAAACCCAACACTCTGAGAACACCATTCCTACAGTGAAGCATGGTGGTGGCAGCATCATGCTGTGGGGATGTTTTTCATCTGCAGGGACAGGAAAGCTGGTCAGGGCTGAAGGAAAGATGGATGGCACTAAATACAGGGCAATTCTGGAGGAAAACCTGTTTGAGTTGGCCAGAGGTTTGAGACTGGGATGAAGGTTCACAAGCCAGCAGGACCCGAAACATACTGCTAAAGCTACACTGGAATGGTTTAAAGGGAAATATTTAAATGTCTTAGAATGCCCTAATCAAAGCCCAGACCTCAATCCAATTGAGAATGTGTGGCATAACTTGAATATTGCTGTACACCAACGCAACCCATCTAACTTGAAGGAGTTGGAGCAGTTTTGCCTTGAGGAATAGGCAAAAATCCCAGTGGCTAGATGCGCTAAGCTAATAGAGACATACCCCAAGAGACTTGCAGCTGTAATTGCAGCAAAAGGTGGCTCTACAAAGTATTGACTTTGGGGGTGAATACCTATGCACACTCCAGATTTCTGTTTTTTCATCTTAATTATTGTTTGTGTCACAATAAAACAACAATTTTCACTTTTAAAGTGGTAGGCATGTTGTGTAAATCAAATGGTGCTAACCCTGCAAAAATCCATTTTAATTCCAGCTTGTAATGCGACAAAACAGGACCAACACCAGGGGGTTACTTTTGCAAGACACTGTAACATAGTAACAGTTTAGACATATTGTTAAAGCCTAAGTTACGCAATTTGGAAAATAAAGCATAACATAATCTACGTACCTTTGTAATACATAGCTAATTGACCCTGTGTTCTGTATCACAAATTAGCATGGGGTGAAGAAGAGATTAGCACTTTTATGTAGAGTAATAATTTCATATGAATCCCAAATTCACACAAGCTAGCCGGTTACCAAGCATTAGGCTATAAAAGTCTAAAATGAAATGTTCACATCAAACCAGTTCACAAACCTTAAGCTCCAAATATTTGTTACCTGCAATGTTTTAGGTTTACTTGGGTGTGTTGATTTATGTTCTCATTTTTTTTCAAAATGTATTTATTGCAGTAACTTTCCTTTTTGTTCCCTCTTGTACAGGAAAGAGTATTTGCTGCCCACCGTATTTAGAAATGAACACCACCGACATGTCTGCCATCCAGGAAGCAGTGGACCGGAAACAGCTCACTTACCCTTTAAGTCAGTCAAACTATCACACAACCCCAAATCAGAAAAAGTCAGGACGGTATGTTGAAGTTGAAACTAAAACTAAAAACAATTATTTGTAAATAATCTTTGACCTGTATTGCATTCAAAACAATCCAACAGCACGTTATTTCATGTTTTACCTCATATTAATTTGATTAGTTTTTCAAAGTAAACACTTATTTCAATTTTGGTTCCTGCAACACATTTGAAAAAAGTTGGGACGGTAAAGCATTTACCACTTTATAATGTTGCCATTCCTTCTCACAACACTTAAAAGGTGTTTAGGAACTGAAGACAACAAGTGATTAAGTGTTTCAGGTGGTGTTTCCCGTTCTTCCTGCAAACAGGTCTTAAGGTGTGAAACAGTACTGGGTTGTCACTGTCGTATCTTGTGTTTCCGAACTCTTCACACTTTCTCTATTGGGGACACACCCTCTTCTTCCACAGCCATGCCTTTGTAATGTGAGCAGAATGTGGTTTTGCATTGTCTTGTTAAAATCTCCCTGGAAAAGATGTCATCTCGAAGACAGCATATGTTGCTCCAAAATCTCAGTGTACTTCTCTGCATTAACGCTCCATCACAGTAGTGTAAGTTACAGTGGTGCTTGAAAGTTTGTGAACCTTTTAAAATGTTCTATATTTCTGCATAAATATGACCTAAAACATCATCAGATTTTCACACAAGTCCTAAAAGTAGATAAAGAGAACCCAGTGAAACAAATGAGACAAAAATATTATACTTGGTCATTTATTTATTGAGGAAAATGATCCAATATTACATATCTGTGAGTGGCAAAAGTATGTGAACCTTTGCTTTCAGTATCTGGTGTGACCCCCTTGTGCAGCAATAACTGCAACTAAACGTTTCCAGTAACTGTTGATCAGTCCTGCACACCGACTTGGAGGAATTTTAGCCCATTCCTCTGTACAGAACAGCTTCAACTCTGGAATGTTAGTGGGTTTCCTCACATGAACTGCTCACTTCAGGTCCTTCCACAACATTTCGATTGGATTAAGGTCAGGACTTTGACTTGGCCATTCCAAAACATTAACTTTATTCTTCTTTAACCGTTCTTTGGTAGAACGACTTGTGTGCTTAGGGTTGTTGTCTTGCTGCATGACCCACCTTCTCTTGAGATTCAGTTTATGGACAGATGTCCTGACATTTTCCTTTAGAATTCGCTGGTATAATTCAGAATTCATTGTTCCATCAGTGATGGCAAGCCGTCCTGGCCCAGATGCAGCAAAACAGGCCCAAACCATAATACTACCACCACCATGTTTCACAGATGGGATAAGGTTCTTATGCTGGAATGCAGTGCTTTCCTTTCTCCAAACATAATGCTTCTCATTTAAACCAAAAAGTTCTATCTTGGTCTCATTCGTCCACAAAACATTTTTCCAATAGCCTTCTGGCTTGTCCACATGATCTTTAGCAAACTGCAGACGAGCAGCAATGTTCTTTTTGGAGAGCAGTGGCTTCCTCCTTGCAACCCTGCCATGCACACCATTGTTGTTCAGTGTTCTCCTGATGGTGGATTCATGAACATTAACATTAGCCAATGTGAGAGAGGCCTTCAGTTGCTTAGAAGTTACCCTGGGGTCCTTTGTGACCTTGACGACTATTACACGCCTTGCTCTTGGAGTGATCTTTGTTGGTCGACCACTCCTGGGGAGGGAAACAATGGTCTTGAATTTCCTCCATTTGTACACAATCTGTCTGACTGTGGATTGGTGGAGTCAATTCTTTAGAGATGGTTTTGTAACCTTTTCCAGCCTGATGAGCATCAACAATGCTCAGAAATCTCCTTTGTTCATGCCATGATTCACTTCCACAAATGTGTTGTGAAGATCAGACTTTGATAGATCCCTGTTCTTTAAATAAAGCAGGGTGCCCACTCACACCTGACTGTCATCCCATTGATTGAAAACACCTGACTCTAATTTCACCTTCAAATTAACTGCTAATCCTAGAGGTTCACATACTTTTGCCATTCATGGATATGTACATAATATTGGATCATTTTCCTCAATAAATAAATGACCAAGTGTAATATTTTGGTCTCATTTGTTTAACTGGGTTCTCTTTATCTACTTTTAGGAGTTGTGTGAAAATCTGATGATGTTTTAGGTCATATTTATGTAGAAATACAAAAAATTCTAAAGGGTTCACAAACTTTCAAGCACCACTGTACTTTTGCCAAGTTGATGCTCATCAGTGCTTCCACCCTTATTGAAGTAGCTCCCCCAAATTTTAATTTTTTGAATGTTACTCAACAAGGGAAAGGTGGAGGGATCGCAAATATATTCAAAGTCTCTTTTCAGTGTAAACAATCCTCACTTGGTGATTTTATGTCCTTTGAACACTTATGTGCACTTGTTACATGCTCTCCTAACATATTATTATTAACTATTTATAGGCCTCCGAGACATTCAGCCAAAGTCTTTCTTGAAGAGTTTGGTGAACTGTTATCAGTCATTTGCTTAGAGTTTGATTGTCTTATTATATCTGGGGATTTTAACTTGCATGTAGATAATACTGATAACATTTATGCCAAAGAACTACTTGCAATTATTGACAACTTTAACCTAGTACAACATGTACAGGGGCCGACCCACTCTCGTGGTCATACTCTTGACCTCGTCATCAAAAAGGGTCTTACTGTTTCTAATACTGTTGTTGACCTGGCCTTATCCAATCATTTCTGTGTTTTCTTTGATGTTTCTATGTCTCCTCACATTCAGAATAGCTCAACGACTATAGGTAGGAGAGTCATAAAAGACAACACATGTGCTCTCTTTGAGCAAGCTCTCTCGCAGAAATCAACCAAAATGTCAGACTCTGTAGATGATTTACTGGAATTTTTTAATTTAAATATGACCCAAATTATGGATGATATTGCTCCATTCAAAATCAAAAGAGTCAATGATAAGCAGAAAGCACCATGGAAGCAGTACCCGGCTGTTAAACTGCTAAAGAGAGAATGTAGAAAGACTGAAAGAAAATGGCGCAAATCTAAACTTCACGTTCATTATCAAATCCATAAGGAGATGCTTTGTAATTATAATTATGAAATTCGTAAAGCAAGACAGTCTTTCTTCTCCAATATCATCAGCAGGAATATGAACAATGCCCGTGTGCTATTTTCAACAGTAGAGAAGCTAACTAATCCCCCACCACAATTAGCACCTGAACTTCTCTCAGTTAATAAATGCAATGAGTTTGCATCCTTTTTCAAAGGTAAAATTGATAAAATACGGCAGAATATTCCTCATAATATATCTCAGTTGCAAAAAATTGAAAAACTGCAATCACCAATGACACAGATAGATAACTTTAACACAATATCAGAATTTTGTTTAATTGATTATGAGACCCTTGAAAAAACTGTACAAAATCTCAGTTCCTCAACATCTGAATTGGACATTCTGCCCACCAACTTTTTTAAGTCTGTTCTTCATCTTATAATTACAGATGTGCTTCAAATTATAAATACATCCCTGGAGACTGGCGTTGTTCCTGTGTCCCTAAAAAAAGCCGTTGTAAAGCCCCTTCTTAAAAAAAATAATCTGGATCCTACAGTATTAAATAACTACAGGCCAATATCAAATTTACCATTCATTGGGAAAATCCTTGAAAAAATTGTCTTCAATCAATTAACTGCCTTCTTGATAGCAAACAGCCGTTTTGATAATTTTCAGTCAGGATTTCGTGCCAATCATAGCACTGAAACAGCGCTGATTAAAGTTATAAATGACATACGTCTTAATACTGATGCAGGCAAAACATCGGTCCTGGTATTACTGGACCTCAGTGCAGCTTTTGATACTGTTGATCACAACATACTGCTATATCGACTTGAACACTGGGTTGGATTGACTGGTAAAGTTATAAATTGGTTAAAATCATACTTAAAAGATAGAAGCTTCTTTGTTACCCTGGGAAATTGTTCCTCAACGTCAATGCCCTTGACCTGTGGTGTCCCCCAGGGGTCGATTCTTGGACCATTACTTTTCAACCTTTATATGCTCCCACTTGGGCAAATTATCAATAAAAATTCAATTTTGTATCACTGCTATGCAGATGACACCCAAATTTATTTCGCTCTATCACCTAATGATTATGCCCCCCTTGAATGTCTCTACCAGTGTATCGATCAAATCAATAGCTGGATGTCACAAAATTTTCTTCAGCTGAACACAGATAAAACAGAAGTAATTCTATTTGGAAAAAAAAGATGAAAGACTCAAGATTACCACTATTCTTGACACAAAAGGGATGAAAACTAAAGAAATGGTTAAAAATCTTGGTGTTTTCATTGACAGCGAGCTAAACTTTGATAGTCACATGAAAGCAATCACTAAAACGGCATTTTATCACCTAAAAAACATTTCCAAACTAAGAGGACTTATGTCAAAAAATGATCTGGAAAAACTAATACATGCCTTCATCTCTAGTAGGGTTGATTACTGCAATGACCTTTTCACAGGCCTGCCAAAAAAGACCATCAAACGACTTCAGCTGGTTCAAAATGCAGCGGCTAGGGTTCTCACACGAACAAAAAGAACAGAGCACATTACTCCAATTCTAAGGTCCCTTCACTGGCTTCCAGTAAGCTACAGAATTGACTTTAAAGTATTGCTGCTGGTGTACAAATCTCTAAATGGTACAGGGCCCAATCACCTCTCTGATATGTTGCAGCGGCCTAACTCAATCAGATCTACCAGATCGCAGCAGCAAAATTTACTGGTAAAACCTGTTGTTAAAACAAAGTGTGGTGAAGCAGCTTTTAGCTACTATGCAGTACAGCTATGGAACCAACTGCCAGAGGACATTAAAAATGCTCCTGCTGTTGGCAGTTTTAAATCTAGGTGAAAGACCAAGCTGTTTTCAGATGCTTTCTGTTAAATAATTAATATTGTCTTTTTTTTATAATTTTTACTTTCTCTGCATGTTTTAAATTTACTTTAATTTTAACTCTATTCTATTTTATTCTTTATTCTATTCTGCTGGTTTCCTTTTTTTCTCCTCCTATTTCTACTTTATTTTATTATTTTATTTCTACTATTGTTTAATTCTTATTATTTTCTTTTAATTATTTTAATTCTTTTAATTAATTGTTTTAGAATAAAAATAAAATTATTTTATGTAATTTTATTTCTCCATTGTATACTGTTTTTGTTTTTACTTCTGTAAAGCACATTGAACTGCCATTGTGTATGAAATGTGCTATATAAATAAACTTGCCTTGCCTTGCCAAGGGCACTGACACAACCCCATGCCATGACACACCCTGGCTTTTGGACTTGTTCCTGGTCACAGTCTAGATGGCCTTTTTTGTCTTTGTGGATCACATGGTTTCCATTTTTTCCAAAAACACCTGGAATATTGATTTGTCTGACCATAATACTCATTTCCACTGTGTGATGGTCCATCCCAGATCCCTCCGAGCCCAGAGAAGTTGATGGCGCTTCTGGACACAGTTAACATAAGGCTTCCATTTTCCACAGAAAAGTTTTAACTGGCATTTGTGGATGTAATTCTGTATTGTAGCTTGACAAAGGTTTGCCAAAGTAATCCCAAGCCCATGTGGTTCTATCAGCTACAGATGAATGATAGTTCTTGATGCATTGCTGTCTGAGGGATTGGAGATCACGGGTGTTCAGGTTAGGCTTGTGCCCTTGCCCTTTACACACCAAATTTCCTCCATACTCCTTGAATCATTTAACAATATTATGCACCGTAGAGGGTGAAATATCCAAATTCCTTCCTATGTTTCTTTGATAAACATTGTTTTTAAACATTACAATTTTCTCATGCACTTGTTGACTAACTGGAGATCATCAGCCCATCTTTGCTTCTCAAAGACTAGGCCTTTCCTGGATACTGATTTTGTACCAAAGCATGATTACAATCACCTGTTGACATCACCTGTTTCGAATCACATCATTATTTAATTGTTTTACCTCATTACTAGCCTTAAATTGCCCCATCCCAACTTTTTTTGGAATGTGTTGCAGGTCTGAAATGCAGGAATGGATGGATGTTAACAAATGAAATTAAGTTGCCCAACAAAAGATTAAATATCTTGGATTCATTCTGTCTGCAATGAAATACAAGTCAAAGGAAATTTAGAAATTACTGCTTTCCCAACTTTTTCTGATTTGGGGTTGTATATTTATTAACAAATTTCTTAGCTAAAACTAACTAGCCAACTAGCTAACAAGGTAATGCTAGCAAGTAAAAGGATATATTTGTATACCTTATCGAGGTAGATATCTAAAAGTTTTTAGCCAACACTAGAACAAGCTAATGCTATAATCTAAAAGAGAATAGTATCCTATTTTGCTATTATTAATAATGAACTACTATTTTTATATTGTGGATTAAAATTTAAATCACTAACAATGCGTAGATGAGGAAACAAATAGTAAGCTACACTTATTGGTGGTTTGATCCAATTAGCAATTTTTATTTGCAGTTTTGGACATGAGCATTCAAGGATGTTGTAAAAGTGGGGAAGAGACTGAGTATTGTTCAAAATTGCAGTTATTAAATCTGTAGTAGCTGCCCATTTTAAATTCACTTTAAGTAATAATAGATTTAATGTTTAAATATGGAATTTTTCTAATGTTCACAACACTATTCTTTGGTGAGAAGCTTCCTGGAATGAGGTTTACCTAAGATACCTACGCTAACTACCATTTACAGTTTGCTAACGTGGTTTTTTATTTTGTAGTCTGTAAAACCAGGGTGGCCCATGGATCCCGCTCACATGAGGTGCGTTCACTGAATTAAATGAAGTTTTTAGTAATTTTGTTCTTGATTGTTCTACTATAACCACACATCTTTCATAAACACCATTTCTATACTCTATTGAATCCATTGGATGTATCCCAAATCACCTTATTCACCATTTACATCATGTCACCTTCAGATTCCACAGTGCATTATGGGTATTCTCTCTCTGTAGATGTCTTTAATCTTCAATCAGGCTGGTCTGAGAGATGCTCGTCCTCCATGTGTCCTCCAGAGTTTTGTGAATCACGGTGCCGTGCTGTACAAAGTGTTTGTTGTGGGTGAGCAGCACTTCACAGTGGAGCGACCGTCGCTCAAGAACTTCCCCACTGGACCCTACGGTGAGTGGGCACTACCACAGTCATGGCTTAATTTCAGTACCATTTTAAAGACGTCTGTGTCAAGTCAACATAAATATTGTTCTATTACTTTATCCACCTTACATTCATACTAGAAAGTGGACATGGAGCAATCACTGCTATGGCCGTTTGTGGGTGTGGCCTGTCCAGTGATTTCTTAGCTCCAGTGAGAAATGGTAGTAGGTATACTATATCTAAAGCTAGCTAATTAAACACAAATTAACCCTATGGGGTCTGAGGGTATTTTCTGGCACTCTAATGATTTTGGCATGCTCTGATTTCAATAAATCTCAACAGTATTTTCAAAGTCATATGACTTTTTTGTATACAGCACAAGTTCAGCTACAATAATATCTATATCGTATGTGTGTCATGATTGTACTTTTCAAAAAATAACAGATAAATGAAGATGTTGTAAAAAGCAGTTTTAGAACTGTGTGAAAAAACATGACCTAACCCATTGTGACGAACCATTTTGATCACTTGAGGTGATTCTGTTCAGTCCTGGGAATGTATCAAGCACAAAAACTTAAATCTGCTCCATTGATTTGGACAATTAACTGGCCATCAAAAAAAATTTGTCCTATTGTTTTGGGATAAAGGGTTGGCAGTGGTATTCAGTGAGAAGTGTAAAAAATTCCATTCCATTCAATGAGAAGAGTGAAAACCCCTCCCACTGCCGACTCTTAATCCCATCAGGTCAAGTCCCAATGGGTAAGGTCATGTTTTTTCACACATTCCAACACAGTTCTCAAACTGCTTTTTACAACATCTTCATTTATCTGGTATTCGACTTTATTTTGGTATTTGACTCACTTCAGTGTGTCTTGAAATTAACTCTTGTACTCTTTTACTGAGTTCAGAACCACAACCAACTCTGTTACTCTGTTACACAATTAGACTACTCTGTAATTTTGCTCCCACTCCAACTCCAAATTTTACTCTCTAAACTCAAAGTAGAGCAAAATGAACTATTTATGAGGAAAATACTTTTAACTCTGGAAAAAACCTGTGCAGTCATTTTTCCTGTGTATGCACTACAGTGCACGCATATCAACTGAAATGTTCATAATAAATATGAGCATGGATTGAGTCAAAGTTAAAAAAATAAAGGGCTCTACTCATCATCAATTCTCAAGATTGAATTGAATCGCTGTCCTGAATCATGAACTGAATCATGAAATGAATCGCTGTCCTGAATCATCCAAAGCACATAAAATCTATGTGCCATCTTGCAACAAGTTTTACCTCCAAATAGCCTAAACTATGGCTGACAGATTTTATCCTGTTGATGGTGGGTGTTCCCACCATGAAAGAGAAACCAGTTGAAACCGAAAGAATGAAAGTGATTATAATGCCATTACCATGTGAATAGTCTTTTATGAATGCGTAATTGCGCATTCTGCGCTCCGACTCCAGTGTGACTGAGTAAGGTGACAAGTTTTGTTTCATCTAATTTAGGTAATTTAAAAACTATAATATTATTTGGCAGTGGGCACATAGGAAAGTGTAAAGTAGAAAGTTTCTGTCAATATGTTTATCATGGGGACAGCGTGGCTCAGGTGGATAAGGCGCCATACTATAAATCTGGGGACCCGGGTTCGATTCTGGCCTGAGGTCATTTCCTGATCCTTCCCCGTCTCTCTCTCCCACTCATTTCCTGTCTCTACACTGTCCTATCCAATAATAAAGGTGAAAAAAGCCCAAAAAAATGTTTATCATGCTTGTATGATAAACTCAAAGATATTTAGTTTAACCAACATCGCCTCCACTGCTAGCTGGCTCCTAGCTGGCTAGCTGGCTCCAACCTCATATGGATCCATCAAGCTGGCTATTTTCCACATCCTCCACGCTGTGGCTGCTCATCTTGGTTCAACATTTGTCTCTTTATCAACCATAGTCAACACCACCCATTTTCAGGATCTGCTTTTTCACAGTGTCGGCCATGGCACTTCATTACACACCAACCAAACTCCACCAGCTTATTCCCAAACTGCCTCCTTCCACCGAACTCATCAACATGCTACGAAACTCTGGTCTTCTACGCCGACCCTGTTACATTCATCAAGGATCCCGCCGCAAATTCATATATATTTCAAGTACTAATAATTCCATTCCAGCTCTATGGACCGACCGCAGTTCACACATCGGCTCCCGCACTTCCTCCCTACGTCATCACAACACACGTCATCAGAACACATCCTCTGTGAATTTTTTCAACCTCCGGAAAATCCCAACCACCTCCCCAACAGCTTCAAAACAAAAGCAACTGAAAATCGCCCTCTTCAACACAAGATCCCTCAACAATAAAAGCCTCATCCTAAATGAATTCATTACAGACAACAAACTCGATCTGCTGTGCCTAAATGAAACATGGCAAAAACCCCTGGACTATTTCTTACTCAATCAAACCACCCCTACAGGATACTCCTATCTGGATAGCCCACACACTGAGGGCAGAGGGGGTGGCATTGCTGCTATTTTTAACCAAGACCTCCAACCCCGCGCACTGTCCCTCCCCTCTGCCCCATCATTTGAACATCTTGCTTTTAAACTTCCTGGGCCTAAACCTCTCATTACTGCTATTATTTACCGCCCCCCCAAACCCAACCCATCTTTCCTATCTGATCTCTCTGAATTCATCACCACACTTTTTTTTTTCTCATCATCTCTTTTGCTCCTTGGCGACTTCAACCTTCACATCGACTCCCCGGACTGTAAAAATGCTATGGACCTCCTCGACCTGCTCAACTGCTCCAGTTTCACCCAACACATCAACTTCCCCACCCATAACCGTGGACACATTCTAGACCTGGTCTGCTCCACTGGCCTTCACATCCACAATATTTCCAGCCTTGACCTCTCCATATCCAACCACCTAGCCATTTTATTTGACATCGACATTCCCACCCTCAAACCAAAACAAAACCGCAGGATCACCTTCCGTAACCTCAAATCCATCTGCCCAGTCACTCTCTCCACCTGCATATCAAACTCTCTTTCTTGCCTCACCCCCCCAAAAAATCCAACCCCCATGGACCTTGTCAACATCTACAACAACACTCTGTCTACCTCCCTCAACACACTGGCACCTTTGAAGACCAAAACAGTCACCTTTACCCACTTGGCACCCTGGTTCACTCCGGAACTTCACAAGCTCAAGAAACAACTCCAACAACTAGAACGACTTCACAAAAAAAACGGCCTCACAGTCCATTCCCTTGCTTACAAAGATCATATGCAAGTCTACAAATCAGCTCTCAACAAAACACGTTTCACATACTATTCTGGCATCATTCATTCTGGTTCTTCCAACCCACACTCTCTGTTCTCCACCATTAACAAACTCCTCAAACCCCATGACAACATTTCATCCTCATTCACCCCAGAGAAATGTGATAACCTCATGTCATTTTTCAATTCAAAAATAGAAACCATCTACAACCAGCTTGCATCCTCCACTACTACTACCCCACCACCTGAACCCACACTCTTTTCATCCTCTGACCAACGGCTATCAACCTTCTCACCCATAACCTCTGTCGACCTTTCCAAAATACTCTCTACTATGAAATCATCTACCTCTCCTCTGGACCCCATGCCATCTCAACTTGTCAAAGACTGCTTCACCCCCCTCGCCTCACTCATCATAGATATCATTAACTCCTCCCTCACCTCTGGCATAGTCCCCCCACCTCTCAAATTGGCAGCCATCACTCCTCTCCTTAAAAAACCTGGTCTCGACTCCGATGATCCCAACAACTACAGACCCATCTCCAACCTTACATTCCTGTCAAAACTTCTGGAAAGAGCCATTGCAATTCAACTCAAGACCCATCTCCTCTCAAACAACCTGTATGAAACATTCCAATCTGGTTTCCGCACCCACCATAGCACCGAAACGGCCCTCCTCAAAGTCACCAATGATCTCCTTCTTTCCTCTGACTCTGGCTCCCTCACCATCCTCCTTCTCCTTGACCTCAGTGCTGCCTTCGACACAGTCAATCATTCCATCCTTCTCAACCATTTAGAATCCATTGGCATCACCAATCCCGCCCTCTCCTGGTTCAAATCCTACCTGTCTGAAAGATTCCACTATATCACCATCAACCATCATAAATCCCACACCACCCCTGTCGTACACGGAGTCCCTCAAGGTTCAGTCCTGGGCCCCATTCTCTTCATTCTGTACATGCTTCCACTTGGACACATCATCCGTCGCCATAGACTCCAATTTCACTGTTATGCCGACGATACCCAGCTTTACATCACCACTAAAACCATCTCCCTTGCCATCCTCTCCACCCTCACTCGCTGCCTTACTGACATTAAAACCTGGATGAACCACAACTTCCTCAAACTAAACAGCAATAAAACTGAGATCATCATCTTTGGCTCAAAATCCATCCTTCCCACCTGTCAGAACTTCTCACTCTGTATCGATGGCCATTCTGTCATTCCCTCCCCCCTCATCAGAAACCTTGGAATCTACATGGATCCTGCACTCTCATTCAAATTACACATTAATCATGTAACCAAAACATCCTTTTTCCACCTATGAAACATTGCACGCCTGAGACCCACTCTTTCCACCCCAGCTGCAGAGACATTAATTCATGCCTTTATCACCTCTAGACTCGACTACTGCAATAGCATCCTGTATGGCCTTCCCTCTACTGTTCTTCAAAAACTACAATATGTTCAAAACTCTGCTGCCCGGCTGCTCACCCGCTCTCCCTCCAGAGAACATATCACCCCTGTCCTCCGTCAACTTCACTGGCTTCTCATAAAACAACGCATACACTTCAAGATCCTCCTCATCACCTACAAGGCCCTCAACAACCTTGCACCCTCGTACCTGACTGATCTCCTCCATCGCCACTCCCCCACCCGCCGACTATGCTCTGCAGATGTCAACCTCCTCACTCCCATCACCACGTCCAAGTAGCGGACCCTCGGAGACAGAGCCTTCGCCATCGCTGCCCCCACCCCCTGGAACTCCCTCCCCCTGGCCATCTGTAACTCCGATACACTACTTTCCTTCAAGTGCCATCTCAAAACCCACCTGTTCAAGACTGCATATGACACTTGACACATCACCTTCCTGCAGATCACCTTCCTATTTATCTGTTGTCTGTGTGTGTATTTTTGAACCTCCTGTAAAGCGTCTTTGGGTACCATGAAAAGCGCTATACAAAACAGATGTATTATTATTATTATTATTATTATTATTATTATTTATCTAAATACATTACCTACTCATTCTAAACTTGCCAAGCTTCTCCTGGTGACTCTCTCTACCCCAAAGGGTTAAATAGTGCACTAATCAGTGTGAAAATTGGTTGTTTGATTTACATGTTATGTCCTAGGGTTTGTATTAACTTCATTGGCAGATTAGCAAATCTAACTGTACTAGTTATGTACTGTCAACAGAAGCACCAATGATCTACTTCCTTCCATGCTTTATTTTGCTTAATAATGCCTAGTGAGACACTGTTTGATTTACGACCTTCCAACTGCGTTTTTCTAGATATCTTTTGTCACAGCTGATTTTACTGTGTGAGATAATTAGCAAGCTAACTTACAATACTTAAGATATGATGGCTAGTAGCAAACAAATTTAACTAGCAGGCTAGATGGCTAGTTAATATGAATAGACCATATACACTGATCAGCCGTAACATTAAAATCACTGACAGGTGAAATGAATAACATTGATTGATTATCTCATTACAGTGGCACCTGTCAAGGGGTGGGATATATTAGGCAGCAAGAGAACAGTCAGTTCTTGAAGTTGATGTGTTGGAAGCACATCTTTCTAGTTCTGTGTTGGACACCTTTCAGTTTTATCCAGGATTAACATTTTCAGCAGTTTCTACTACAGTAGCTCTTCTGTGGGATTGGACCATATGAACTAGCTTTCGTGATCCATGTGAATCAATGAGCCTTTGACACCCATGACCCTGTCGCCGATTCACCGGTTGTCCTTTAGATCCTTGGACCACTTTTGGTAGGTACTAACCACTGCATACCGGGAACACCCTACCAGATGTACCATTTTGGAGATGCTCAGACCCAGTCATCTCGCCATCACAATCTGGCCCTTAAAGTCACTCAAATCCTTACGCTTGCCCATTTTTCCTGTTTCCAACACATCAACTTCAAGAAGTGACTGTTCTCTTGCTGCCTAATATAGCCCACCCCTTGACAGGTGCCACTGTAATGAGATAATCAATGATATTCACTTCACCCCTCAGTGTTTTTAATTTTATGGCTGATCAGTGTAACTCAGAGTCAATACTTTGAACTACTGTTTTTATCTTGATGCTGTATGCATTTTTGTGCTTAGACAGGAAAACAATCTTCTTTAACAGCCACGAGGTGTCAAAACCTGAGTCCTGTTCCCATCTAACTGCAGTAAGCAGTCAATTTTTTTTACATCTGTTTTGTCTAATTAGTAGAAGTAATGTTAGCATTATTATTAATAAGCAATTTAGCATTATTTTCATTAGTAGCATTAATTATTTGCTTTGTAGCTCATGGCTTTAATAACTATATACTATAGTTATTATATTTTACATCTTTCACACTTGATAAACGGTGAGTGATTTCCTCCTAGCTGGATGAGACAATGCCTCGAGTACCTGCCCCAAGTGATGACGCAATGGTTGCCATGGTGAAGGAGCTGAGGGCAGAGCTCGGAATGGGTTTGTTTGGCGTGGACGTCATTATGAACATCGATACACACACACTCACCATCATCGACATCAACATATTCCCTGGTGAGGGCACGCACACAAATCAGACCAGCGCACACTACAATCGATCAATATAAGTTAACAATTCACATCAATGTCAGATTATTTAGTGGTAACAAATCTATTAAGATGGATTATCTTGTAGTTTTTATGGAACCAAGTGCAACAGTTCTACTAGTGGTGATAATAATAAAAAAAGGATATTAGGTAGTAAGGTTGTTTAAATCTTACAAAGTTAAGTAATTAATGTCCACGTAGGATTCTCGCTTATTTATTTTGATCAAATTCGACTAAATTGGCCTGTTTTTTGTTTCGTGCAGGCTATGAGGGCGTTCCTCAGTTCTTCTCTTCTCTCCTCAATCACATCGAACAGCTACTGGACACATCACACGATACCACACACTGAACCTCTCAAACTACCACTAATCTATGATGACAACCTGTTAGCGAGTGTAGTATCCTGCTAACTGGAGGGCTAATTTGTCATTCATACTGTAATGAATAAGTTTATATTTAACATGTTTGTACAGTTTACTCTTTGAACTGAACAGCTACAGGTACAGTTTCATACAAAACAAGCAAAATAAAGTATATTTACATGTCCCATATGGTCAAAGTCCCTCTCACGCCAGAATCTGGTCTTCCCAGGCAGTCTCCTGTCCCAGTACTAACCAACTCTTTAAGGCATATGGGTGCAGTGCCGATCTCTGTTTCTGTAGCCCTCAGCCTCTCACCTATACAGCTAGGGTTACAGTGGGGGCCGGGTCCTCTGGTACCCACAAGAGTTTGACTCTCCACTCGCATCTGTATTGCAGCATGCCTTGTCAGATGGTAGTAGGTACCATTTTTATGATGGTCTTTGGTATGACCCAACCACGAGTAGAACTCGTGATCTCCCGGTTGAGAGGTGGATACACTAACCGCTAGGGGTCCCATACGGGCATGTGCCTCAACTTGTATAAAATTTGAGGATGAATCCACTTGTAATGAAAAAAGAACAAAAATTTCCACACGTTATTGATGACAATCAGATAAAGAAGATTCCATGTTTCAGGTAAAAACCAAGCACTTTATTGAGTGGAATGGTCTTATTTTTTTTTTTTCATTCCAAGGTCATTCTGATAGTATAGGTGTACTACAATACATGTACTCATGCCCTTCAGTGACCTCTTCCTGATCACCATGTTTAACTCCACATAAAAGAATTTTGAAGTTTGATGTCTGTATGTAATGAGGACGCAGGGCATTAGACAAGGATATTTCAGAACATTTCTCCTACCCACCAGCAGTGGTTGGACTTACCCGAATACGAGCAAAACGTCTTCCATTCACTTCCAGGTTACGCCCTGGTTTTAAAGCACTTAAACAGTTCATGAACATGGACATCAAAAAGGTTTTTTTTTCCAACTTTATTTATGCTTCAACACAAATAGGAACAATGACAAACTCGAAGTGGTACCATTCAAGTACAGTCTGTCCAAAATCAAAAGCACACCTCCTACAAATGCAACTCATACAAGGGATACACTTAACTATCGATTACTCAAAAGAACAAACAAACAAAAGGCGTTACACTGGTAGAGAAAATTAAGCCATGAGAACAACAACAACAATAAGAAGAAGAAGAAGAAGAAGAAGAGAATGAGGCATGACAGTAAATTATATTCAGACATAAGTGTACACAATTTTCTGGCATGGGCATTTTTGACCTTTTTTATTAAGCAGAGACAACTCATTTTAGTACATTCCACAATGGGGGGATTTGGCAAAGTGACATTTATGCAGGCTTGTAGTACTCGAGTCTGACTTGTGCCCTAATTTTAAGGACTCGTGACTTGACTTGGACTCGAGCACTGATGACTTGGACTTGGACTCATGCATTAACTGCATTCGGACTCGTAAATTGGAGACGAGGACTTGGATTTTTTTCTTTATTTTTTGTAACATGCCGTAATAATTTGGCATACACTACCATTCAAAAGTTTGGGGTCACTTTGAAATTTCCTTATTTTTGAAAGAAAAGCACTGTTCTTTTCAATGAAGATCACTTTACACTAATCAGAAATCCACTCTATACATTGCTAATGTGGTAAATGACTATTCTAGCTGCAAATGTCTGGTTTCTGGTGCAATATCTCCATAGGTGTATAGAGGCCCATTTCCAGCAACTATCACTCCAGTGTTCTAATGGTTTAATGGTCTAATGGTGTTTGCTCATTGCCTCAGGCCAAGTTTACATTAGACCGTATCTGTCTCGTTTTCTTCGCGGATGCACTGTCCGTTTACATTAAACCGCCTGGAAACGCCGGGAAACGGGAATCCTCCAGGGTCCACGTATTCAATCCAGATCGTGTCTGGTCCGGTGCTGTGTAAACATTGAGAATACGCGGATACGCTGTGCTGAGCTCTAGCTGGCGTCGTCATTGGACAACGTCACTGTGACATCCACCTTCCTGATTCGCTGGCGTTGGTCATGTGACGCGACTGCTGAAAAACGGCGCGGACTTCCGCCTTGTATCACCTTTCATTAAAGAGTATAAAAGTATGAAAATACTGCAAATACTGATGCAAATACTGCCCATTGTGTAGTTATGATTGTCTTTAGGCTTGCCATCCTTCCACTTGCAAGTGGTAAGTGATATGCGCTGGGATCACACACACAGCGGCTCAGTCCCGAATTACTGCTTGTGCACTTCACTCGCGCACTCTGTGAGCTGCGCAGGGCCGGAGTGCGCACCCTCCAGAGGGCACTCACTGTTCAGGGCGGAGTGATTTGGAGCGCAAGATGCCTGCGGAGCCGAGCGGAGCCGTGTATTGGTGTTGCTGTGTGCACGTGAATCGTGTATTGGTGTTGCTGTGTGCACACTAATCGTTTTAAAAACGTTAATCTGATGATCCGCTGATACGGTCTAATGTAAACCCCACCTCAGAAGGCTAATGGATGATTAGAAAACCCTTGTACAATCATGTTAGCACAGCTGAAAACAGTTTAGCTCTTTAGAGAAGCTATAAAACTGACCTTCCTTTGAGCAGATTGAGTTTCTGGAGCATCACATTTGTGGGGTCGATTAAATGCTCAAAATGGCCAGAAAAATGTCTCGACTATATTTTCTATTCATTTTACAACTTATGGTGGGAAATAAAAGTGTGACTTTTCATGGAAAACACTAAATTGTCTGGGTGACCCCAAACTTTTGAACGGTAGTGTATTTATATCTACATTAATTTTATACTAATTTCATGTAAGAGTGTCACACCTGCGCGCCTTGGCGCGTGCATCAGATAGACTCTCGGATGCGCTCCGGACAGCGCGCGCTCCAAGCGGAGACTCTCGCACGTGCTGTAAACGACTCACATCTGCACAGGATTAAGGCGCAAACAGCGCACTGATATTAAAACTGTGAAAACACACTTACTTTGCGAAGTATTGAGTTGCATTGCTGACATGTTACCGAGCCTTATTTCCTTGTTTGGTTTCCTGATCCCTGATTTTCTGTTTCTTGTCTTTGATTCTGCCGAGTCTACGATAGCCTGTTTGTGCTTCGCTTGACCTATTGCCTGTTTTACCATTTTACAATTTTGCCTGCCGCTCTGGATTGTTTCCCTGTCGTCACTTGTATAATAAACACACCTTCTGCACTTACATCCGTCTCCCAACCATCTCCGACAGAATACTTCACACTCCCTGATAAAGAGAAGCACATTCACCTGTTCATACGGTATGTTCAGGAACAAACTAATGTTAATGGCGCTAAAACAACCACTGTCACATGGTGCGGTAGGAGTCTTGTGCTCAGACTCGACTCGAAATTTTTTTAATGACTCGGACTTGAACACTGGGGACTCGAGACTGGACTCGGACTCGAAGTCTACAACACTGCGTTTATGTATATAGTATTTGGTTATGATGATGATGATATTGTTGATTAGAAATTCAATGCATTTATTCTTCAAAATCATTCCAAACAGGATAGTTTGGAAAGAAAAGAGATCTACATTTATGGATTTGGAGCTTAGCCAATTATGCAAGGAGTTCCATAAGTTTTGAATGGTATCACAAGCAAAATAAATAAATAAATAAATAATAAAAGAGATGCCCTGTTGTCTCTGCGTTTATGTTGCAAGGGAACAATTATCTACATCAAATTAAAATATTTTCCTAAGGAATTCATTTGAAGGATAAATTTAATTTAGTTTTAAAATGTAATTCTTTATATTTAGGAGGAATTGGAAATTTTAGGGTGGTACAGTGGTGTCGTGGTTTGCACTGTCGCCTCACAGCAAGAAGGTCCGGGTTCGAGCCCCGTGGCCGCCAAGGGCCTTTCTGTGTGGAGTTTGCATGTTCTCCCCATGTCCGCGTGGGTTTCCTCCGGGTGCTCCGGTTTCCCCCACAGTCCAAAGACATGCAGGTTAGGTTAACTGGTGACTCTAAATTGACCGTAGGTGTGAATGTGAGTGTGAATGGTTGTCTGTGTCTATGTGTCAGCCCTGTGATGACCTGGCGACTTGTCCAGGGTGAACCCTGCCTTTCGCCCGTAGTCAGCTGGGATAGGCTCCAGCTTTCCCACGACCCTACACAGGATAAGCAGCTACAGATAATGGATGGAAATTTTAGGAACCTTGTTCTAATAGCCAATATTTCAGTTTTCCCATAGTTTTTAAGATTAAGTGTCCTCCTTGTTAAACCAGTGTACATATTTATCAGATATTGCCTCAGAAATTTGTTATTACACTTTTTGTGTAAAAAGTCCAGAGTTCATATAGATCTTCTGTAATTTAGGAATTGGTGTGTTATCTAGATTATTTTTAATGAGCTGAATAAGTGGTGTTGGAATGTTCTGTGTTACCTTAATATAGTCTTTGATAGAGCAACTCAAGTTATATTTATAATTAAACTCATCCAGTTTAAGTATATTACCATTTCCATCCATCAGATGCACAATTGACTATATTTATCTTTCCATCCATTCTTCCATAAATATAGATTTTGTTTTGCTTAATATGAGCCTATTATTCTGCACTGGGACATTGTCAGGACTGAAATTATATTTGTAAATCATTTTCCAGTATGGCAGGACGTGTTGGTGGAAGGTAGAGAGTTTAACAGGCAGTTTAGATGTTTCGAAATCACAGTTTATCAAAAACTCCACACCTCCCAGTTTACTGAACATAAGTGAAGGTAATAAGAACCACACCTCCTCATGATTCCTTAGAAAAGATTGAAGCCATTTAATTTTTAATACACCATTCATGATTTCAAAATCTATCGCTTTGACCCCGCCTTCTTCATAATTTCTGAGCAAATCTCCTTTTCTGATGTAATGATGCTTATTTTTCCAGATGAAATTAAAATGCAATGTGTTAATTTCTTTGATAATCTTTGGAGATATAGCCAAGGAGTATGCAGGGTAGATCAGCTGAGATATGCAGTGTTTTGCAAAAGTATTCATCCCCCCTTGGTGTTTGTCCTGTTTTATCACATTACAAGCTAGAATTAAAATTGATTTTTTTTTTTTTTTTTTTTTTGGGGGGGGGGGGGTTTAGCACCATTTCATTTACACAGCATGCCTACCACTTTAAAGGTGCAAATTGTTGTTTTATTGCAACACAAACAATAAGATGAAAAAACAGAAATCTGGCATGTGCATAAGTATTCACCCCCTTTCGTATGAAACCCCTAAATAAGAGCTGCTCCAACCAATTCACTTCATAAGTCACATGATTACTTGATTAAGATCCACCTGTGTGCAATCAAAGTGTCACATGCTGTCTGTGTAAATCAGCCTGTTCTGGAAGGACCCTGACTCTGCAACACTACTAAGCAAGCAACATGAAAACCAAGGAGCCTCCAAACAGGTCAAAGTTGTGGAGAAGTATAGATCAGGGTTGGGTTATATAAAATATCCCAAACTTTGAATATCCCACAGAGCACCATTAAATCCATTATAGCAAAATGGAAAGAATATGGCACCACTACAAACCTGACAAGAGAAGGCACCGCCCACCAAAACTCACAGACCGGGCAAGGAGGGCATTAATCAGAGATGCAACAAAGACACCAAAGATAACACTGAAGGAGCTGCAAAGATCCACAGCGGAGATGGGAGTATCTGTCCATAGGACCACTTTAAGCCGTACACTCCACAGAGTGGGGCTTTATGGAAGAGTGGCCAGAAAAAAACAATTACTTAAGAAAACACATTTGGAGTTTGTCCAACAGCATGTGGCAGACTCCCCAAACACATGGAAGAAGATTCTCTGGTCACATGAGACTAAAAAATTGATCTTTTTGGCCATCAATGGGAAATGCCATGTGTGGCGCAAACCCAACACCCTGAGAACACCATTCCTACAGTGAAGCGTGGTGGTGGCAGCATCATGCTGTGGGGATATTTTTCATCTGCAAGGACAGGAAAGCTGGTCAGGACTGAAGGAAAGATGGATGGCACTAAATACAGGGCAATTCTGGAGGAAAACCTGTTTGAGTCAGCCAGAGGTTTGAGACTGGGACGAAGGTTCACATTCCAGCAGGACGACCCTAAATATACTGCTAAAGCTACACTGGAGTGGTTTAAAGGAAAACATTTAAATGTCGTGGAATGGCCTAATCAAAGCCCAGACCTCAATCCAATTGAGAATCTGTAGCATAACTTGAAGATTGCTGTACACCAACACAACCCATCTAACTTGAAGGAGTTGGAGCAGTTTTGCCTTGAGGAATGGGCAACAATCCCAGTGGCTAGATGTGCTAAGCTAATAGAGACATACCCCAAGAGACTTGCAGCTGTAATTGCAGCAGAAAGTGGCTCTACGAAGTATTGACTTGGGGGTGAATATCTATGCACATTCCAGATTTGTTTTTTCATCTTAATTATTTTTTGTGTCACAACCAAACAATAATTTATATCGTTAAAGTGGTAGGCATGTTGTGTAAATCAAGTGGTGGTAACCCCTGAAAAATCAATTTTAATTCCAGCTTGTAATGTGAAAAAACAGGACAAACACCAAGGGGGATGAATACTTTTGCAAGGCACTGTAAACATAAACCTGTGATTTGCTGTGCAGCTGGAACTCCTGCCAGAGCTACTGTGTTAAATTAATCCACACCTTCTGACCAATCAGATTGTAATAATACTGGTGATACAAAGGAAGAGTCTGGATCACTGCCGTCTCCATGTGTTCACTGTGGGTTTTATTTATTTATTTGAGAGTATAGTCATATTGTACACCAAATCCATCTTCTCACAATGGCCACCCTCAAAATTATTTATTTATTGCCTTTCTTCAAATCTGAATGTTGATGCAAAACCTTGAATAAAAAAAAAACGCAACACAAGTGCTATGATTAGCCATTATTTGCAAAATCACAAACTCGTCAAAGATTCAAAGTGCACAAGTTCAGAAGCTGAGAATCAGGACATGGCCGATTCTGACGTCACAGTTTTCTTTTTTTTTTCCTTCACATAAGTTATTGTTAATTAGAAGACTAACAGAATATCATCAATCAAGCCCATTTTTTAAATTACTGTTCTATTCAATAAAATACAAATAACACATTCAGCTCTACGTTGGATTTCTTTACATGTGCAATATATACTGTGTATATTAGCATTATATATTAAATATGATACTTTTATATTACTTATTAATACTCATTTAAAGCATTGTAAAGTGTCTGTGGCTTCAACATTACATACACACACATAATTTAAACATGTTCATTTTAAACATCACTTATTGCAGGCTAAGACATTAACCGTATTAGCAACCATAAGGGGAAAAGTGCATTGCTTTTAAAATATTTAAATACATTTTCATACCCTGACTGACACCACTATACAAAAAAAAAAAACATCAAAAGGTTCATCAGAGGATGATAGATGGATCTTAACACTGAGATAAAGCTCACACCATTACCAAGAGTGTGTGATGTGCGTTTGATTGTGTGTGCGACCTATAATGCCTTAGAAGCTGTTTCCTCCTTGGCTTGTTTAATACGGAGAGAACTGCAGTGACGCTTTTATTAGGGAACATGTTGGAGCAAAACACACACACACACACACACACACACACGTCAGTTTGCTGCATTTTATATATAGCTTTGTTTGAGGATTAATGCTATAACAATGCTTAGATTCTGATAATGCCACTATGGGATTTTTAGTGTTATGCTCCCAATAGCTGACCGTAAATACTGGAATATAATGGCAACCGTAAATACCATAATAAGCAGGCATATTACAATTAAAGTAATTCAAAAAAATATATGCCACTCTGCTGTGCAAGGTCAGCATTAGGATCTATGAACACACACACAGTCATGTTCCCTGTAAAAAGCCTCACACACAGCTCTTGTTTAACAGTCTGAACGTATTCTAACAGTGCAAGAGCCAAATACACACACAAACACTATATAGAAACACTACGCATGTTAGAGTTCAAATCACAAACCTCATCACATTGTACACACGACTCAAGTCCTATCGGTTACTGATAACTAGACTAACAGAAAATATACACGGTTTTTCTCTTACTGCAGAAATGTACTCGAGCAACTAAAATTTGCAAATGTTAGCATCTGAATCAATGAATCACCGAGTCAATCACTTCAGGCTACGCCTCCTCTTCTGACATTAGTGTTAGTGCGACACCAAACGATCTGCTGAAGGAGACGGGTTTTAGCTCTGCGGTATCCTTTGGTCCATGTTTCTATACAGAGCAGGGAGTCAGAAAGCCTGTTTGATTCATTGAACAACTCCACAATGCTGATTCGTTCGTTCATTCATCCATTCAGTACACCATGCTAAACTGGCGGCTATAAGATTCCACTACTTGTTAGCTACATTAGCCTTGCTACACGAGCTTTGCTTAGTCAGACACTGAGCATATCTTGGCTCATCTACTTATTTTGATTCATTGATTCATTTGACTCAATTTGATTCATCTTGGTTTGTGTTAATTGGTACACTAATGACTAGATTGATTCATAATTATTGTGAATGTGTTGTTGATAGAATTATAAACATAAAATGATGTGTGTACACACACACACACACACACAGAGCACTAAGAGTTAACACTAGAACTATTACAGAGAGAAATTGTGTATTGTCATGTCTTTGTGTGTGTTCTAAAGAGCAACTGTTATGGCTTGTGTGTGTGTGTGTGTGTGTGTGTGTGTGTGTGAGAAACGTGCTTAGCCCCGGTGCAGTTTCCTCAGCTCAGCAGCCACTCTCCTCAACTGGACTTCAATCTCCAGCAGCTCCTATTACACACACACACACACAGTTTAATACTTTTATTTGGATCATCACACAGGGAAGAATTGCAGATCCAAACATTATTGGAAATACTCTGTAGATTGGCAAGTGTGATCATAAAAAAAAAAAGTCTAACAATGTCTATGGATACATATGACATCTCCGTCTCCAGATGGACAAACTACCTATTATGGCAGAAATTGAGCAATATTTAACCAGCCTCTTAGCGCTTATTTTGCATAGTCCACACTCCACACAGTTGCAACCCACGTAGGACAAGTTTATGTACATGCCCAAGGCTCCCAAATACAAGAACAATTAATTTGCAATTATAACCAAGGCACATAATTGACTCCACAAGTGTCTGATACTTTAGCATCTTGGTGTTAAAACAAGTAACCATATATAAATCAAACGAACAGCCTATTTCGATAATCATTACTGTTCTATTGCTTTCATTTATGATGATGATATCTGGAGTATTTGGGAAGTCATTCAATTGAACATTGTCATGATTTTCAGTATTAAACCAATCCATTTGCACTGCACTGTGTTTATGCATGTCCGTTCTTTCATCTACAATTTCTTTAATACTGTCAAAAACCAGGTCAACTAATCGGTCGTGCCTAGCGATGTAAAGTCCTTTGTAAAAACTACAACCATTAAAAATATGTGCTATTGTTTCAATTTGACCAGTGGAACAATGAAAGATACAGTGCGGGTTATGATCTGAAGGATATCAGGTAGCCAGATTATATTTTGTTGGGAGGACCTGGAGGCGAGCCTTGATTGTAAAAGTTAAAATGTCCTCATCAACAGAGCAGTTGCTGAGCACAGAGTGAGACAATGCATGATCTGCAAAGGTCAAACCGGTCAATTTTCCCTGCAGATTCAGGCTGGCCCAGTGCTGTGCGCTCTGGGACCGTTTCATATGAAGGATTAAAGCCCGCGCATGCATACAGTTCAAATTTCCCTGCGTTTTCGCCGGCAGTTACAACGGGTGATGAGGCGTCTGGTGTGGTGCAGTGGTGTTCGCTCCCGCCGCCATGACACACACACTAACTCACTCACACACACACCTCATTCCACAGATGTCTCACACCATTAAATGTAACTATAAATGGATAAAAAGTATGACGTGCTTAATATTAATAAAGGTTATTGGAAAATGGTCAACTTCCGTTTATCACACCACCCTGCCGTTGATTATTTTCCAATAACAGCACAACACTGAATATTCTACTCCTGACATACATCAGCTCCATGGAAAGTCTACAGCTGTGGTCAGAAGTTTACATACTGTGACATGAAATGTCATCTTTCTTGAAGCATAGTGGCTTGGCAAAGTGACTACACCTCCCAGTATCTTACATACAATTGTTTGAACTGATCTTGGAATTTGCAGTTGTTTAGAAATGGCTCCAAGAGACATTCCGGAGTTGTGTATATCTGCAATCCTCTTTCTCAGATCTGCACTGAGTGCCTTGGACTTTCCCATTTTACTGTGTGTTGGTCAATCCAATGAGTGCTGTAAACAAACCCTTTTTATGAAGGCACAGAGAAGCTACCAGCTGTAGTCAATCATGATCGCTAACAGGAAGTTAAGAGACCTCGGCCTTGGCAAGATAAGAGACATTTTGGAAGTTTCTGCACCTCTGAATTAATAATCTAAATGACTGTATGTAAATTTTTGACCCTGTGTTGATTTCAGGAAACCCAAAAACAAATTAAAACTTGTGCACCAAATTCTAGTGTATTTTTTAATTAAAGCTGTATGCTGTACAATCATTCTGCCACAGAAAAAGAACAGTTCAGAGAAATGACTGAAAGCCCAAATATTGCCATGACGTTCATATCCAAGATGACATTCATGTCACTGTATGTAAACTTCTGACCACAACTGTATATGAATTTTTAAAACCTCTGATTCGTCTTGCTCTTCCTCCTCCTCCTCATCTTCATCTTCCTCCTCGTCATCGTTGTATCGCTCCTTCTCGAACTGCCGCGTCCGCTCGTCACTCGCTTTCTCCATCTCCCTCTTCTGCTGTGGCTCTTTCGTCTCGGGGGTTGTGTCGTCCTCCTTTCCCCTCTCCCCCTCCGTCGGCTCTTCCTGCTCTTCCTTCGCCATCTCCATCTTCTGCAGCAGCTCCTGCAGCTCCTCCTCCTTCTCTTGCCTCTCTCTCGTTTTCGTCTCGTCGTTCGTCAGCACCTGGAGCTCATGTTCCACTTTCTCTTTCTCTGCTGTCAGCTCCACCTCATTCTTCCTCCGCTCCTTCTCCTCTTCTTCCCCGTTGGTCTCTGATTTTTCCTCCTTCGTTCTCAGCTCCTCCAGCTCCGAGTGGTCATTTCTGGCCTCTTCTTTCTTCCGGATCTCTTCAGCCAGCAGTTCCTCCAGCTCTCGTGTGCTCTCCTCCTCCTCTTCTTCTTCATCATCCCCCTGTTTCCTGTCTGCCATCTGTTCTTCATCCGTCCATCTAGCCCGTTTCCTGTCTTCCGGGTCATCCATGTCGTTCAGGTTGTACTCTTCCTTCTCCTGAGTGTATTCGGTATCTCTTTCAAGTTCTGAAAGAAATGACGAGGGTTAGGCTGTTTCAAGGGTTAGTTATGTGCCAGAATGCATGTCACTTATCAGTGTCAGTGGAGGAGGCGTGGCCTTTGCGTCAGTCATTCGCACTAAAGGGGGAGTGACCCGTGTTTGTTAGTTTTTGTGAAGGAGGCGTGGCCTCTATCTATCTCAATGAAAAAAGTATGGTCTTTGTGCCTGCCAATCTCAGTGAAGGAGGTGTGGCTTCTCTGCTTGTCTTAGTGAAAGAGGCGTGGCTTCTCACCCCTTGGTTGCTTTAAATGTCTTCTACATAAGATTGTCTTTGAAGCAAGGAAAACAAAACCTAATAATGCTGGCTAAGCACGCGCGCGTGTGTGTGTGTGTGTGTCAACACTGACCGTGCTCAACCAGGTCCTGTAGCTCTCTCAGCAGACCCTGATGCCGCTCTTCGGCAGTCAAAATGTCATCTGAAGAAAAAAAAAAAAAAAAAACACACAAACGACTTAATCAAAACCGATTTGAAAAATATTCTTACTTGGGTTAGGGTTAACATCGAAAACGTTGCAGTGAGGAAAGACAGAAACTCGTATTTAAAAAAAAAGTGTGCATTTTGGTGGATCGGGTCAGAAGCTCACCGGTCACCTGTCCGTCACAACCTGGCGGGGGCCACTGTCCATCCGTCCTCATACTTGCATCCTCCAGACAACTGCTTCCCTAAAAACATACACCTGTTAACGTACTATTAAATCCAGCTCATACGGTTAAGTATCAATGGCAGCTAGAGTAAGGGAGGTTCGGATACACGAACGTTTATATATGAACACAGCTCTGACCTTCACATCCAACAAGGGCAGACATCCGACTGAAAAACAAAAGGGGAGAAAAAAAATTAAAGGTTAAATTTGATTTTTTTTTTTAAAGGTGTTGATTAACTTTAGTAACAGGGACGACTATAGCAGACACCAAACGTGTAAAAGCTTTATTTCACAAAGAAAAATGCATAAATTATCATTAGTATAAATACGGAGGTGATTATAGTGCCCGCTGATTGGTCGAGAGATTCGGACTATTTCTCGATAATCACCTCGAGTGACTCGGCAAAATGGCGGAAGATTGTCTCGTCACTGTAAGTGAGGAAGAGTTACAAACTATGAAAGAAAACGCTGTTCCTAAAAGCACTAAAGATGCTATGAAGTTTGGTCCAAAGCTATTCAAAAACTAAGGTGGAGTTGTGATTTATTTTATCAGTTTCAAAAAAGTATTTCATGCGACTCAGTATAGATAAATTGACAAGTCTGCGCCATGTTATTACATTTGCATGTCGCTTTTGAAGATCGAAATAATGTTTTTTTTAATATATTTTTTTAAATAATCACCGGTGTATTTATATTAAAACAATTATCCACCTCAGTCTCAGTTATTATTCACCGATATTCACTTCACCTTTGATGAATAATTGTTAAATATGGTGAGGTTTTCTGTGAGGAAACGTTTAATATTTATCGGAACGAGTCCCAGCCATCAGCTAAGAAAGAAAGAAAGAAAGCAAGCACAACTTTATTCATCACACACTTGTGAAATTCCTCTCTGCATTTAACCCATCTGAAGCAGTGAACACACACATGCACACACACATACCCAGAGCAGTGGGCAGCCATGCTAACAGCGCCCGGGGAACAGTTGGTAGTTAGATGCCTCACTCAAGGGCACCTCAGCCCAAGACCGTCCCATATTAACCTAACCTGCATGTCTTTGGACTGTGGGGGAAACCGGAGCACCCGGAGGAAACCCATGCGGACACGGGGAGAACATGCAAACTCCACACAGAAAGGCCCTCGCCGGCCACGGGGCTCAAACCCGGACCTTCTTGCTGTGAGGCGACAGCGCGAACCACTACACCACCGTGCCGCCCATAAGAAAGACTATTTATAGCTGCTGTAATGTAAGTGGGCGGCATGGTGGTGTAGTGGTTACCACTGTCGCCTCACAGCAAGAAGGTTCTGGGTTCAAGCTCAATGGTCAGCAGGGGCCTTTCTGTGCGGAGTTTGCATGTTCTCCCCGTGTCCGCGTGGGTTTCCTCCGGGTGCTCCGGTTTCCCCCACAGTCCAAAGACATGCAGGTTAGGTTAACTGGTGACTCTAAATTGACCGTAGGTGTGAATGTGAGTGCGAATGGTTGTATGTGTCAACCCTGTGATGACCTGGCGACTTGTCCAGGGTGTACCCCGCCTTTCGCCCGTAGTCAGCTGGGATAGGCTCCAGCTTGCGTGCAATCCTGGATAAGCGGTTACGGATAATGGTTGGATGGATGTCTTAGCAAATTGCTGTAGTTATAAGAGGAATAAAACTTCAGGATGTGCTGTTGTAGGAAAATAATCAACTTCAGGGTTGCAAGAATGTCTACTTCATCGCACCACCCGGTTGTTGATTATTTTCATATAACTGCACACCCCGGTATGTGTTATTCCTCACATATCATAACCTGTGACTCGACCCTGGTTGTGTCCGAAATCATTCACTACTCCCGACTCACTATCTAGGGAATTCTATACAGCGAGCTCATTGGTAAAATGAAAAAACACTTTCGGACACTAGTCCGTCACGTCGTTATCGATGTCATTACTGTCGCACAATTAAAGCAATAGTTCGGGATTTTTTACATGAATCTTTATGGCATCCCCGTCAACAGTGTCGTGCAAATACACTGACTTACCCCTGACAGCATCCTGCGAGTCCAGTTCTTGTCTAGTTTTGGTCCAGACGAAAGTAGTCCGGCAAGTTTGTTGGGGTCACGAAAGTAAAACGTTTTTCTTCTCAAAACAGTATGTGTTCAAAAGAGTGATATATTTGCATCACAAAACCGTTGCCAAATAAAAAGTCAGACCTCGCAATTATTTGGCGCTATATTTTGTCTCCCTCGGTATCACTGCGCGCTGTCATGTTGACATCTGCGCAGGAATCAACACCTTTCCCATTGTTTGGCAGTGATTAGGAGTTCAGATCAGTGGCGCTAACAAGCTGCGGCTCCAGCTTCACCTTCTTCCACTTCTCTGTCCACCCTTTCTCTCTCTGCCCGTTCTAACTCCACCTGGCGAATTTCTTCATCTGTATATTCGGGTTCATAAAGATATCCCTTTGGCTGTGAGATGAAGTCAATGTTTTCAATGTCGCTGTCGTAGTCAGACATGTTGTCGCTAACTTTGCTAGCAGTAAACAATGAATGAAACAGCCGTGGCTGTCACCTGGCGGCAGTGCGCAGTGATAAGAAGGGAGAGAAAATAGTCATCTCATCTCATTATCTCTAGCCGCTTTATCCTTCTACAGGGTCACAGGCAAGCTGGAGCCTATCCCAGCTGACTACGGGCGAAAGGCGGGGTACACCCTGGACAAGTCGCCAGGTCATCACAGGGCTGACACATAGACACAGACAACCATTCACACTCACATTCACACCTACGCTCAATTTAGAGTCACCAGTTAACCTAACCTGCATGTCTTTGGACTGTGGGGGAAACCGGAGCACCCGGAGGAAACCCACGCGGACACGGGGAGAACATGCAAACTCCGCACAGAAAGGCCCTCGCCGGCCCCGGGGCTCGAACCCAGGACCTTCTTGCTGTGAGGCAACAGCGCTAACCACTACACCACCGTGCCGCCAGAGAAAATAGTGCCAAGCGATTTCGAGGTCTGACTTTTTATTTGGCAACGGTTTTGTGATGCAAATATATCACTCTTTTGAAGACATACCTTTTTGAGACGAAAAACGTTTTACTTTCGTGACCCCGACAAACTTGCCGGACTACTTTCGTCTGGACCAAAACTGGACAAGAACTGGACTCACAGGATGCTGTCAGGGGTAAGTCAGTGTGTTTGCACGACACTATTGATGGGGATGCCATACAGATTCATGTCAAAAATCCCGAACTATCCCTTTAAAACGTGCCAGATCAGTCAGCTGGTGGGTTTTCAAAATAATAAATACATGCATGTATGTATGTATTCTCGTGATAAATCTATAATAAACTGAGCGTATTTCCTACATTAATCAATACAAAGTTCTTTGGGTCTGCTGCATCTTTCAGTTCTTTTAAATCAAGGTTGAATACTTTCTTCTTCGCCGCTGCGTTTTATTCAATTAAATTTGAGGCTTTTGATTAATTCCTCACTCTGCACTGTCTTATTCTATTTTAGATTATTTTCTATTCTCTTACTATTTTTAATTGGACTTCAGTGTCTGTTCATAATGTGTTTCTTCCTCCATCCATTCATCCCCAACACTTTTTTTTTCTTTCTTTCAGCGCGACAAGGCATGATGGGATATATTGCTTGGTTAGTGCCCATCGGTTGTACATGACTTTTCACGATGCATTGTGGAAGATTAGGAGTCCACTATACAGTGGTGCTTGAAAGTTTGTGAACCCTTTAGAATTTTCTATATTTCTGCATAAATATGACCTAAAACATCATCAGATTTTCACACAAGTCCTAAAAGTAGATAAAGAGAACCCAGTTAAACAAATGAGACAAATATTATACTTGGTCATTTATTTATTGAGGAAAATGATCCGATATTACTTATCTGTGAGTGGCAAAAGTATGTGAACCTTTGCTTTCAGTATCTGGTGTGACCCCCTTGTGCAGCAATAACTGCAACTAAACGTTTCCGGTAACTGTTGATCAGTGCTGCACACCGGCTTGGAGGAATTTTAGCCCGTTCCTCCGTACAGAACAGCTTCAACTCTGGGATGTTGGTGGGTTTCCTCACATTAACTGCTAGCTTCAGGCCCTTCCACAACATTTCGATTGGATTAAGATCAGGACTTTGACTTGGCCATTCCAAAACATTAACTTTATTCTTCTTTAACCATTCTTTGGTAGAACAACTTGTGTGCTTAGGGTCATTGTCTTGCTGCATGACCCACCTTCTCTTGAGATTCAGTTCATGGACAGATGTCCTGACATTTTCCTTTACAATTTGCTGGTATAATTCAGAATTCATTGTTCCATCAGTGATGGCAAGCCGTCCTGGCCCAGATGCAGCAAAACAGGCCCAAACCATGATACTACCACCACCATGTTTCACAGATGGGATAAGGTTCTTATGCTGGAATGCAGTGTTTTCCTTTCTCCAAACATAACGCTTCTCATTTAAACCAAAATTTCTATTTTGGTCTCATCCATGTACAGAATTATTCCAATAGCCTTCTGGCTTGTCCATGTAATCTTGAGCAAACTGCATCCAAACAGCAATGTTCTTTTTGGAGAGCAGTGGCTTTCTCCTTGCAACCCTGCCATGCACACCATTGTTGTTCAGTGTTCTCCTGATGGTGGACTCATGAACATTAGCCAATGTGAGAGAGGCCTTCAGTTGCTTAGAAGTTACTCTGGGGTCCTTTGTGACCTCGCCGACTATTACACGCCTTGCTCTTGGAGTGATCTTTGTTGGTCAAACAGTCCTGGGGAGGGAAACAATGGTCTTGAATTTGCTCCATTTGTACACAATCTGTCTGACTGTGGATTGGTGGAGTCCAAACTCTTTAGAGATGGTTTTGTAACCTTTTCCAGCCTGATGAGCATCAACAGCGCTTTTTCTGAGGTCCTCAGAAATCTCCTTTGTTCATGCCATGATACACTTCCACAAACATGTGTTGTGAAGATCAGACTTTGATAGATCCCTGTTCTTTAAATAAAACAGGGCGCCCACTCACACCTGATTGTCATCCCATTGATTGAAAACACCTGACTCTAATTTCACCTTCAAATTAACTGCTAATCCTAGAGGTTCACATACTTTTGCCACTCACAGATATGTAATATTGGATCAATTTCTTCAATAAATAAATGACCAAGTATAATATTTTTGTATCATTTGTTTAACTGGGTTCTCTTTATCTACTTTTAGGTCTTGTGTGAAAATCTGATGATGTTTTAGGTCATATTTATGCAGAAATACAGAAAATTCTAAAGGGTTCACAAACTTTCAAGCACCACTGTATAGGGTGTAATAATTCTCACTATACATCCGGACAGCACTACAACATGGCGAACTCACTCTATAGTCCACTGTATAGTGAGTGATTTCAGACACAGGGTCTGATATCTTCTTTTATACAGGTGTGACTTCCTGGATGATGGGTAAAATATATTTTCCCTTATATATATATCCCCCCCGATTCCAAAAAAGTTGGGACAAAATACAAATTCTAAATAAAAACGGAATGCAATAATTTACAAATCTCAAAAACTGACATTGTATTCACAATAGAACATAGACAACATATCAAATGTCGAAAGTGAGACATTTTGAAATTTCATGACAGCAACACATCTCAAAAAAGTTGGGACGGGGGCAATAAGAGGCTGGAAAAGTTAAAGGTACAAAAAAGGAACAGCTGGAGGACCAAATTGCAACTCATTAGGTCAATTGGCAATAGGTCATTAACATGACTGGATATAAAAAGAGCATCTTGGAGTGGCAACGGCTCTCAGAAGTAAAGATGGGAAGAGGATCACCAATCCCCCTAATTCTGCGCCGACAAATAGTGGAGCAATATCAGAAAGGAGTTTAACAGTGTAAAATTGCAAAGAGTTTGAACATATCATCATCTACAGTGCATAATATCATCAAAAGATTCAGAGAATCTGGAAGAATCTCTGTGCGTAAGGGTCAAGGCCGGAAAACCATACTGGGTGCCCGTGATCTTCGGGCCCTTAGACGGCACTGCATCACATACAGGCATGCTTCTGTATTGGAAATCACAAAATGGGCTCAGGAATATTTCCAGAGAACATTATCTGTGAATACAATTCACCGTGCCAGCCGCTGTTGCCAGTTAAAACTCTATAGTTCAAAGAAGAAGCCGTATCTAAACATGATCCAGAAGCGCAGACGTCTTCTCTGGGCCAAGGCTCATTTAAAATGGACTGTGGCAAAGTGGAAAACTGTTCTGTGGTCAGATGAATCAAAATTTGAAGTTCTTTATGGAAATCAGGGACGCCGTGTCATTCGGACTAAAGAGGAGAAGGACGACCCAAGTTGTTATCAGCGCTCAGTTCAGAAGCCTGCATCTCTGATGGTATGGGGTTGCATTAGTGCGTGTGGCATGGGCAGCTTACACATCTGGAAAAACGCCATCAATGCTGAAAGGTATATCCAGGTTCTAGAGCAACATATGCTCCCATCCAGACGACGTCTCTTTCAGGGAAGACCTTGCATTTTCCAACATGACAATGCCAAACCACATACTGCATCAATTACAGCATCATGGCTGCGTAGAAGAAGGGTCCGGGTACTGAACTGGCCAGCCTGCAGTCCAGATCTTTCACCCATAGAAAACATTTGGCGCATCATAAAACGGAAGATACGACAAAAAAGACCTAAGACAGTTGAGCAACTAGAATCCTACATTAGACAAGAATGGGTTAACATTCCTATCCCTAAACTTGAGCAACTTGTCTCCTCAGTCCCCAGACGTTTACAGACTGTTGTAAAGAGAAAAGGGGATGTCTCACAGTGGTAAACATGGTCTTGTCCCAACTTTTTTGAGATGTGTTGTTGTCATGAAATTTAAAATCACCTTATTTTTCTCTTTAAATGATACATTTTCTCAGTTTAAACATTTGATATGTCATCTATGTTCTATTCTGAATAAAATATGGAATTTTGAAACTTCCACATCATTGCATTCCGTTTTTATTTACAATTTGTACTTTGTCCCAACTTTTTTGGAATCGGGGTTGTAGATGTGTGAAATATAATACGGATTATTGCGCTATTAACTGTCTGTATCTTATGGAGCAGTGTGTGTTAGTTTAGCCAGTAGCTTGTTGGCTAGCTTGCATAGCTAGTTTGTCAGCTTCGAGGGTAGTAGGCGTGTCCTAGCCAGAGTATTCCAGTGGCCAGGCTTTACTATCCCCGCCCCTTTCTCGACTCGCTGGGAGATGGGCGGAGTCAGCCGCTGTCAAAATGGCGACGCCTGTTGGCTGTTTGAGTTTCAAACCCGCTCTTTAGAAATCCTCTGAGTGTCGTCACTCAGCTTTGTCCTATTTTTACAGTCTGTTGGTAGAACCGACAAAACCGTTTACAGCAAAGATTACTAGGAAAACTGACTCAGCTGGGAATTATCCAATCATATCGCGGCTTTTACCTCACGTGGTCCAATCACAGCTCTACTTTTCGCCTCATCAACCGTTACCGAGGCGACAGCTGTAAAATGTCAAATGGGAAGGTTGGATAGTAGTGGGGGAAGAAAGCTTGTTTGTTTATTCATTCAGAAAGAAAGAAAGCTAGCTATTAGAAATTTGGGGAACTTTTTCGCCCTCACGCTACACGTTGTAAACACTGGAAATCTTCAGTGCGATAAATTGAGGCTGAATCCCAAATGCATCTTTGCTTCCTACACAGATGCACTTGAAACAAAGGCTTCTACAACCTATCAAGTGCACTAGATCACCACGAGTTAGTCATTTGGGATACATCCTTAAACTACAGACTCCTTTTTATGCACGTTGTGGCCTGTTTGACAAGTTCTACTAAATATCTCATCTCTACGGAAGCCGAGAGAGGCCCTTCGTATAATCTTTTTTTATTCACCTTGTTATCCCGAGATAACGACATAATTAATTCAGGATCTCGAGAAAACAACACAACTGATTCGAGATCTCGAGAAAACAAAACCGTTATTCCGAGATAACGACATAAATAATGCAATCTCTCCCTGTGTCAACCCCTGATCAAAATATTGCCTTATTAGGTGATCGATTATTCCAGACATTCTAATGACCAAAGTTGCGTCTATACAGAATGAGAAATAGCCCCAAAGTCAGCGTATCACAAGTCTCTTGGCGCACCTGAATGAACCATTTCTCAGCTGTTTACTCGAGATCATGAATAACGGTTTTGTTTTCTCGAGATCTCGAATTAGTTGTGTTGTTTTCTCGAGATCCTGAATTAATTATGTCGTTATCTCGGGATAACAAGGTGAATAAAAAAAGATTATATGAAGGGCCTCTCGTGGCTTCCGTACATCTCATTGTCTCTCGCCGCTTTATCCTGTTCCAGCCTACAAAACATGACAGGAAATATATATATAATATAGATATATAAATATAACCTTTCACATTCGTCAAATAAAGTCAAACAAACTAAGTTTTATCCTAATTTATTAATTAATAACTTGGCTCAAATAATAAACAAACTCATTAAAACACTTTCTCCGAGGAAAAATCATCTTTTCCCTCTTTCTTTCTTTCTTTTTTTAAATTAAATTATTCAGAAATGTGAACAAAAACTACCCAGCAATCACGTGGTACCGGCGCGAGACCTATTATCTCGTGCACTGAAGATTAGCATAACGGCCGTATCCCAAACGCGTCCCTCCCTATTAGTTGTCGAGTGCCCTAGCGAGGACGCTACACACAACTGTTTCATTCTCATGTTTGTAGGGAGGACGAAGTTATTTGGAAAACGTCCGCAGCCGTGAAAGGCTGCTTTACCTGAGGTTTTAGGTCACTGTCTGTAAAAAAAAAAAATAATAATAAATTAATTTTATATATATATATATATATATATATATATATATATATATATATATATATAAATTACTGGTTATTTATTTGCAACTATAAAGCATATAGACAGCTTAATTGAACAACTTATAAACAGTTTCTTATGACGTATGTATCCTTTTTATCTATCCTCGATTTAAAAATGTATTGAAATATCCAGAATGTCTCCATGCACCCTGTATAGGGACACTTTAGAGGGTGCGAAGATAATGGCGTAGTACTTTAGCGAGCTGACTATCTAGTCAATAAGGAAGGCATTTGGGATGAAGCCGAGTGCTAGGAAAACAAGGCGAATAAAATGAAACAGATAAACAAATAAATAAAATGTGATTATTATTATTAGCAGGTTTGTCGTGTCCTAACATATAAGTGCTTGGTTTTTTAATGGAAAAAAATACTTGCATTAATTAAATCTGTTTAATCGGAACAAATGTGACTGCGACTCCAAAGGCGGAAGTTAAATCTTACCTCGTGTAAAAATGCACAAGAACGCGGGTAAAAACAGGAGCATGATGGATTAAGCTTGGAACTCAAAGCCGCGCTGCTAGTAATTGGGACTCGACCTTAAACCGGATTCAGCGGAGGAATTTGAGCCGAACACTGTCTCCGTGCAGGCTCAACGCCGGGTTGCCAGATTGGAGTGACCTGATTTGCAAAATCCCGCATTGTTATAATTCTCGACAAAAGAAAAAAAAAATCACATACACTTTCAACAAAATACATTATGTAGAAAAATGTGAACAGCAATAAAATATGTTACGGTTACTATAGGAATAAAACAGTGGGCCTTATGTATAAAGCTGGATATGGAAAAAATCATAAAATGTTTTTATTATATTCATCCGTCTCCTTATAGAAGTGATTTGGAGTTTCTATGAAACACATCATCATGCTAATTCACTATTTATTCAGGGACGAATATCTCATTCACACTCACTGAAAACCATTTATTTATCGCCATTATGCTGCAATGGCGTCATCAAAGTACAGTGGTGCTTGAAAGTTTGTGAACCCTTTAGAATTTTCTATATTTCTGCATAAATCTGACCTAAAACATCATCAGATTTTCACACAAGTCCTAAAAGTAGATAAAGAGAACCCAGTTAAACAAATGAGACAAAAATATTATACTTGGTCATTTATTTATTGAGGAAAATGATCCAATGTTACATATCTGTGAGTGGCAAAAGTATGTGACCCTTTGCTTTCAGTATCTGGTGTGACCCCCTTGTGCAGCAATAACTGCAACTAAACGTTTGCGGTAACTGTTGATCAGTCCTGCACACCGGCTTGGAGGAATTTTAGCCCGTTCCTCCGTACAGAACAGCTTCAACTCTGGGATGTTGGTGGGTTTCCTCACATGAACTGCTCGCTTCAGGTCCTTCCACAACATTTCGATTGGATTAAGGTCAGGACTTTGACTTGGCCATTCCAAAACATTAACTTTATTCTTGGAAGCAGCTTTGGAACTAAAAGGTTACTGGTTTGATTCCCTGGACCAGCAGGACTGGCTTAAGTGCCCTTGAGCAAGGCACCTAACCCCCAACCGCTCTGGCAAGAGTGGTGGCATACCTTGTGTCTGATTAGCCAATGAAAAACTGATGATGTGATTATCAGTTCGGACATTGAACTCAACCAACTGACTGACTGAACTTTATTCTTCTTTAACCATTCTTTGGTAGAACGACTTGTGTGCTTAGGGTTGTTGTCTTGCTGCATAACTCACCTTCTCTTGAGATTCAGTTCATGGACAGATGTCCTGACATTTTCCTTTAGAATTCGCTGGTATAATTCAGAATTCATTGTTCCATCAGTGATGGCAAGCCGTCCTGGCCCAGATGCAGCAAAACAGGCCCAAACCATGATACTACCACCACCATGTTTCACAGATAGGATAAGGTTCTTATGCTGGAATGCAGTGATTTCCTTTCTCCAAACATAACACTTCTCATTTAAACCAAAAAGTTCTATTTTGGTCTCATCCGTCCACAAAACATTTTTCCAATAGCCTTCTGGCTTGTCCACGTGATCTTGAGCAAACTGCATCCGAACAGCAATGTTCTTTTTGGACAGCAGTGGCTTTCTCCTTGCAACCCTGCCATGCACACCACTGTTGTTCAGTGTTCTCCTGATGGTGGACTCATGAACATTAACATTAGCCAATGTGAGAGAGGCCTTCAGTTGCTTAGAAGTTACTCTGGGGTCCTTTGTGACCTCGCTGACTATTACACACCTTGCTCTTGGAGTGATCTTTGTTGGTCGACCACTCCTGGGGAGGGTAACAATGGTCTTGAATTTCCTCCATTTGTACACAATCTGTCTGACTGTGGATTGGTGGAGTCCAAACTCTTTAGAGATGGTTTCATAACCTTTTCCAGCCTGATAAGCATCAACAGTGCTCAGAAATCTCCTTTGTTCGTGCCATGATACACTTCCACAAACGTGTTGTGAAGATCAGACTTTGATAGATCCCTGTTCTTTAAATAAAACAGGGTGCCCACTCACACCTGATTGTCATCCCATTGATTGAAAACACCTGACTCTAATTTTACCTTCAAATTACCTGGCTCAAGGAGGAATTGAAACCTTTGGATTAACATGTTGTGATGATGCAGTGATATTGTTACAGAATTACTGACACCTACATAATCTGAATGACTGTGAGTCGGCCTAGTGGTTAGTGTGTCCGCCTCTCGACTGGGAGATTGTGGGTTCTACTTGGGGTTGGGTCATACCAAAGGCCATCATAAAAATGGTACCGACTACCGTCTGGCAAAGCACGCTGCAATATAGATGCAAGTGAGAAAGTCAAACTCTTGCAGTTACCCGAGGACCCGTCCCCCACTGTAACCCTAGCTGTATAGGTGAGAGGCCGAGGGCTATGGAAACAGAGATCGGTGCTGCACCCTTAAAGAGTTGGTTAGTACTGGGACAGGAGACTGCCTGGGAAGACCGGATTCTCATTTGGCGTGACAGGGACTTTGACTTTTAACATAATCTGAATACTCACACTGCCTCACTGTAAGATTCAAACTGACAAGGAAATAAAACTTCAGCAGACACGGTTAGAAACTGGAATGAATTATAGGTCATATCCAGTCTTGCATGTTTTATACATCTCACAGTTTCGTACTCCATACTGCTAAGTCCAGTCAGTCAGGAACTCACAACACCTGCTACTTTGCTGTTATGTCTGACTGAGCAGGAATGAAAATTTGTCATTTATCCCATGCTGTTTGTACCGGATACGTTCATGTGTTTTGTGCATGAAAGTGGCCTCTCAGTACCACTCATTTTATATTATCAGCATTAATTAAATAATTCAAATGGCATGGCATGGTATAGAAGTGAGTGAAAAAAATATCCACTTCTGTTTTTCAGCTTTTACCCTCACTGTTCATTTCGTGCTTGCGGTTGTCTGTACACATTCCCTTTTATGAGGCTTTGTGGGAGTCACTACATGCGAATGAGCTGTGTTGGGAATCGTTGCTGGTGATCAGCATACGCACTTCAGTACAAAGTAAATAAATCAGCGTTTCTGGAATTTTTTTGTTCTCTCAAACATTTACACACACCTTTAATAAAAGATGAGTAAATGAGAACCAATACTTCTATAAAGTAAAATGATTAGTAATTTTATTTATGTATGATAATTCCCCATCCATCCATCCATCCATCCATCCATCCAGGGGCGTGTTTAGCCTATTTTTGGGTGTGCTCAAGCACCCCCAAAAACGAGCTCAGCACCCCCTAGCTCAGCACCCTCAAAAACACTGCTTTTGGATGTAATTTTCAGAAATAAGTGCCCTTGCGCACTGCGCAGTGAATGTGTGCGCGGGCGTGTGTGTGTTCTTGAATTCACCTGTTACGTGATAGTTCTATGAGCAGTAAAATCCCTCTCCTCCTTGCGTCCCCTCTGATTGGGTTGCCTGTCCGCGCGAGTGCTTGCTACGACATGGTGTTTTTTTTAACTGGATTCCACGCCGATGAGGAACTCGAATAGCACCTGAGTATTAGCGAGATGTGAAGGTACGGACTGGAGTTACAATTGTTAAACACAACACAATAATATGCATAATGCAATATTGATGTTCCCTGGTCTATGAACAGAATGATAAAAACGACATTTACCATCCATATCGAGATACTTTTGTGCAGAGCTGTACAAGTGCTACGGTGCTAGACCACCGTGTGTTAGTCCATTTTATTTAATGTAACATAGCGTTTACGTTTGCTTATCATGCTTATCAACAAAAAAATATAAACTAATGTAAACTAATGTAAAATCATAATACACACTATTACACAATACACAATAACACATTAATTAACAACTACCACTGTTCTAAATGAATAGCTCCAACATTACAAATGCAGTAGTAGGTCTTGTTTAGTTAAAAATATAACGTAAATATTTGTGTCAGTGGTTGTAAATGTGTAGATATCATAGTTTATTGGGTCAGCTTCTGTTAAAACATTGCATAAGTCTAGTTTTGTCTAGTCTAGTCTTCTTGTCTAGTTAAGTCTAGTCTAAATGCAGAATAAACGTGGAAACACTGTCGTTCAAGCCAGGTGCCTCTGTCAGCTCTGGGGGCTAAGCACCCCCAAAGATCAGATGCTAGAATCGCCCCTGCATCCATCCATCCATCCATCAGGGACACCATTTTTAAAAAGTGAACTAGATCAGTATACATCTCTAATTATTCATACATATCCCTATTAAAGTCCCATGGATGCTCAATCTCACAGTTTAGCATCTAAACTAAATATTAAAGTGCATATCACGGGTAAATTCAGGAGCAAGATCAATGTAATTCTCCTATTTTATATTAAACTTTGGTCAAATATCTGTCACATTCTGCATTCTCTGCAGTTTTTTTTACCTTGCACAATACCAGAAAAATTCAGTTGAAATCATAGCCTGGCAAGCCAGACTAAATGTGAATATTTAGTCTGGCCTCGATCCGTAGACATTTCCGACGGGTGTGGGAGGAACAACCCGCTGTCTTTCAAACTGTCTCTGTGCGTATAGGCCAACGCTCTGACCAATCAGCGCAACAGTGACTGTGACGTAGTCAGAGCGACAGAAAGCAGTGGGGGAGGCCTTGAAATAAATAATTTTTCAAAATGCGTATTAATTAATAAACAGGTTCTAGATATTAAGAAGTTTGGAGATAATGACCACAAGTTTGGAGTCTGTACCACATAACTCTTATTTTTTTTCAAGTGTTTTTCAAGGGTTTGCTTAAACTGTTTTTGAGAGTTTTTATTTAGTGGTGTTTGGTGAAATAATTTCCCTTAAATTTAAAATAACGGGAAAATAAGAAACAATCAAAAAGTAATGTTTCAAAGCTGTTTATTAATTCTTCGTACTGCACAAACTAGCCCCATCCTTTTGGCTACCAGCGGAGCCAGCTGGTAGATCAGACTTTTGCCATAGCCGGTCGGCAAAACAGCGAAAACGTCCTTCTTGAAAAGGAATGAGCGGAGAGCCTCTTCCTGCTCATGTTTCAACGAAAACTCCAAGTCTAATTCTTCTAAAACTGATTCCAAAGCGGAGTCAAACGCGCGCTGTTTAATAGCCATCTTTCCTGTTGCGCTTTCTCCAGCGTCGCGCAGCCTTGTCGTCACTCCTGCAAAAGCCCGCCCAAAGAATCCAAACAAAAACCTTGCGTTGTGATTGGCGGGCACGATTTGATGCCCGGGGTGTTTTTGTTTATATGGTGCGAGGCTAGACCCACTCGCTAGGCAAAAATATTTTTGGCCGCTAGGCGGGTGGGTCTAGTTTACTAGGCTATTGAAATCAAGCCATTTGAGGCGAATTGGTCCGCCTCTGAAAAAACTTGCCATTTGGATTTCCCAACAAACATTGATTTTCGTGAGGTCGCGTGCAGGACACCTCCTTCTGAATCCTACGTCAGCGCTGGTTTGTTTATGAGAAAACGACCTGGTGGTTTTCTGCAAATTTCTTCAATGTTATTGCGTACTTATTAAAATGGTTAACAGATGTATCGTCGGAGGGTGTAGCAACACCAATCTTAATGGGATTAGTACTCATCGTTTCCCAAAAGACCGGACAATGAGAGAGAAATGGGAGCGCTTGGTCTACACAGGCTGTGCACTGAAACCGTGCAAAGCTCTCGCAGCCTGCTGGCGCTTCTGCAGGTGATGTCACGAATCTGGCTCCAGACTCCCTTGGGATTTTTCCAGACGCGTTTTGTTTTATTTTTTTCTGCTGTAGACAGATGGCCTTGTGCAAAATTACCCTTCTGGATGAGTGTAAAGGGACAGACTTTCATATAAAAAAAAACCTAAATTGGTCCAGAATATGCACTTTAAGTGCTAATGTAGTTTCTAGTGAGGAAGAGCCCAAAGTCGTTTCATGTTAGGAATAAACATTGCAACTAGGAAGAATTGATATCAACCTGGCAACCCACTTCCGGGAGGCGTAGCGTGTGAAGGTGGAGGCGGAGCTGTCCACGGAGATGTGGTGCTGAAACACACACTTGCTGAAGTCGCACTGAGACAGTGTGTGAGAGAGAGAGAGGGAGGGAGGGGAAGGGAGAGCTTAAAAAAAAAAAAACAAGGACACTGTGTCATTGACTTTCCCTCTACCTTATTTACAGATTGTTTTGAAAGTGTGTCAGCATTTGAAGTGATCTGTTTAATATTACTGTGCAAAAATATGAATACTTGCCCATATATTGTATATAATAATCGTCAACACAATCTCATTTATTTGGCACAGTCTTCACCCCCAAAAATGTCCATCTATGATTTAATATCCTTCCAAAACTCCATCCATCCTTTTTGTGTGCCAACAGAAATGCAATACAAGGCTTTGAGTATTGCGATATTCCAAAACACAGCAAGGTATTAACACTTTATTCATCATCCAAAATTGGTAGAATTGAATTTTTAAGCATTAAACGTGAAGCTGAAATTTTACACTAGACACAACTCAGGCAGTGTGCAGCACCTTTTCCGTCAGAAATAAGTGCTATCGGCCCTCTTCCACATACATGAGCTCAAAGCTGTTAAACGTTTGTCCAATTGCTGTAGATTCAAATCGGATATATTACTCATTTATACCACAGCGCTGGTACAGTGGTGTGAAAGTGTTTGCCCTCTTCCTGCTTTCTTTTTTTTTTGCATGTTTGTCACACTTAAATGTTTCAGATCATCAAACAAATTTAAATATTAGACAAAGATAAACACAAGATACAGTTTTTAAATGGTTTTTATTATTAAGGGGGGGAAAAATCCAAACCTACATGAAAAAGTCCTGTGTGAAAAAGTGATTGTGATAAATGAGAAACAAAAAGTAATTGAGATCCATCAGTCTGGAAAAGGTTATAAAGCAATTTCTAAAGCTTTGGGACTCCAGCGAATCACAGTGAGAGCCATTATCCACAAATGGCGACAACATGGAACCCTCCCAGGAGTGGCCGGCCGACCAAAATTACCGCAAGAGTGCAGCGACGACTCATCCAAGAGGTCACAAAAGACCCCACAACGACATCCAAAGAACTGCAGGCCTCACTTAAGGTCAGTGTTCATGACTCCACCATAAGAAAGAGACTGGGCAAAAATGGCCTGCATGGCAGAGTTCCAAGATGAAAACCACTGCTGAGCAAAAAGAACATAAAGGCTTGTCTCAGTTTTGCCAGAAAACATCTTGATGAGCTCCAAGACTTTTGGGAAAATACTCTGTGGACTGATGAGACAAAAGTTGAACTTTTTGGAAGGTGTATGTCCCATTACATCTGGCGTAAAAGTAACACAGCATTTCAGAAAAGGAACATCATACCAACAGTAAAATATGGTGGTGGTAGTGTGATGGTCTGGGGCTGTTTTGCTGCTTCAGGACCTGGAAGACTTGCTGTGGTAAATGGAACCATGAATTCTGCTGTCTACCAAAAACTCCTGAAGGAGAATGTCCGGCCAGCTGTTCGTGGCCTCAAGCTGAAGCGCACTTGGGTTCTGCAGCAGGACAAAGATCCAAAACACACCGGCAAGTCCAGCTCTGAATGGCGTGAGAAAAACAAAACGAAGACTTTGGAGTGGCCTTGTCAAAGTCCTGACCTGAATCCGGTTGAGATGCTGTGGCATGACCTTAAAAAGGCGGTTCATGCTCGAAAACCCTAAATGTGGCTGAATTACAACAATTCTGCAAAGATGAGTGGGCCAAAATTCCTCCACAGCACTGTAAAAGACTCATTGCCAGTTATAATACTATTAGGTTTAGGGGGCAATCACTTTTTCACACAGGGTCATGTAGGTTTGATTTTTTCCCCCCCCTTAATAATAAAAACCTTCATTTAAAAAACGCATTTTATGTTTATCTCATCATCTCTAGCCGCTTTATCCTTCTACAGGGTCGCAGGCAAGCTGGAGCCTATCCCAGCTGACTACGGGCGAAAGGCGGGGTACACCCTGGACAAGTCGCCAGGTCATCACAGGGCTGACACATAGACACAGACAACCATTCACACTCACATTCACACCTACGCTCAATTTAGAGTCACCAGTTAACCTAACCTGCATGTCTTTGGACTGTGGGGGAAACCGGAGCACCCGGAGGAAACCCACGCGGACACGGGGAGAACATGCAAACTCCACACAGAAAGGCCCTCGCCGGCCCCGGGGCTCGAACCCAGGACCTTCTTGCTGTGAGGCGACAGCGCTAACCACTACACCACCGTGCTGCCCCATGTTTATCTTTGTCTAATATTTAAATTTGTTTGATGATCTGAAACATTTAAGTGTGACAAACATGCAAAAAAAAAAAAAATCAGGAAGGGGCCAAACACTTTCATACCACTGTAAATTCTGGATTCTGACTGGTCAGAAGTAGCTGATTAATTTCCTGTAACAGCAGCTCCAACCGTTCAAGTTCATATAAATACACTTGTTCTACAATAACGATGTGTGTGGTGGACATTTGAAAAGGTGTTTAATAATTGGTACAGGGATGTTTTCTGTGAGTGAGATGTTGAAGATTTAAGGAAGGAAGCTCGAGTATCAGAGATAAAGCTGCAACTTGAAATTCTCCTCCATCTTCAGGGTAGAGGAGTTTACACTTCAGGGTTTCTCTGTAACATGACAAGGATTTTTTTAATTTTTTTTTTTAAAACTTAACTTCAAAATAGAGAAATCTGACAACAGGAACTAACTACAAATGGATAAAAAACTAGTGTAAAACTAACCTTGTGGGCTGTGCTATTGAGGTGGTGACAACGATGGGGACAGTAATTCTGCTTCATCACTACAACCGTGTCACTGATTGTATAGAAAAATAAGCACGACACGGGCCGAGCGTCTCGTCCCTCGGTATCTGTGCACTAGGGTTATAACTTTTTTACAACCTCTATACCAGGGGTGTCAAACCTGATCCATAAAGGGCCATGTGGCTGCAGGTTTTCATTCCAGCCATGCAGCAGCACACCTGACTTGGCTCATTCAATCAACTGAACTGTCTTCACACAGTGAAATACTTGCAGCCACACCCACCCTTGATTAAAGGGTGGGTGTGTCAGTTGATTGAATAAGCCAAATCAGGGTGCTGCTGCATGGCTGGAATGAAAACCTGCAGCCACACGGCCCTTTATGGATCAGGTTTGACACCCCTGCTCTATACCCTGTATCACATTTTGATAAACTTTTGCTAGTAATGAAAGGAATTTATCAGTGAAGATTCTCAGTCATCCAGGTACATAGTAATCTGTGGTTGGTAGAAGAGAGCAACTGGACTTGCTTGAAAAGTCTTGAAGACGTTTCGCCTCTCGTCCGAAAGGCATCCTCAGTCTTCTACCAACCACAGATTACTATGTACCTGGATGACTGAGCATCTTCACAGACATGTTTCTACGCACTTTGGGATGAGATCCCTTCGACTGGTGCGGGAGTATGAGAGGACTTCCAGAAAACCGGCAGACATCTTAGCCAGAGAGGATCGTTCATTTTTGTCAACCTGGAACGACCATCACTGAACAGAGGTGGGTGTCATTCTGATTTGGATTCTATGATGATCCATGAGAGGATAAATACTTGATACTCCCTATTAGACAGACAGAACTGAGGATGCCTTTCGGACGAGAGGCGAAACGTCTTCAAGACTTTTCAGGCACGTCCAGTTGCTCTCTTCTACCAACCACAGATTACTATGTACCTGGATGACTGAGTATCTTCACAGATATGTTTCTATGCACTTTGGGATGAGATCCCTTCGACTGGTGCGGGAGTATGAGAGGATCGTTCATTTTTGTCAACCTGGAACGACCATCACTGAACAGAGGTGGGCGTCATCAGCCACCTACAATGCAGCCATCAGCATTCTGATTCGGATTCTATGATGATCCATGAGAGGATAAATACTTGATACTCCCTATTAGACAGACAGAACTGAGGATGCCTTTCGGATGAGAGGCGAAACGTCTTCAAGACTTTTCAAGCAAGTCCAGTTGCTCTCTTCAACCAACCACAAATGAAAGGAATTGACCTTCATTTGGTCATATTTTTGAAAAAAGTCCCCCCGGACTCAAAATGAAGTTCTCGTAAAGCCTACCAACAACCAGAATAATACCTGCAGTCTCCTGCACAGCGTCAAATGAAGGAGCTGACATGCTAGCAGGTGTGCTGGCTTTCAGTCTTTTGGATGGATGTATCATTTTAATGTCGGCGCATTTTCTAGTGGAGTAGCCCACTTGTCCCCGACTCTCCTGTTGTACCTTGTACAGCTCTTTGTCCTCAGCATTCAGCCATTCCCCATCCAACTTTGTGACATCAAATACATCATCTAAACATCCGTAATCTCCCCGTCTGGTGCATTCCTCAAACACTTGCACCACTTTCTCCAACTTTGCACTTACTGCTTGATCAGAGATTATTGGAAAGCTCAGTTGTTCAGACCACAAAAGCTTCACCTCCTTGGAAATTTTATTCAGTCTATCTTTCCGGCCTTTGATGTCTGGTGCCATGTGTTTAAAGCGGCCAATTATGTCTCTCTTTAGTGGCATTCTTGTTCTGTCCATTAATGGGGTTTGCACTAATGGGATAGGCCCTCTCACCATCGTGGATTTCTTGAAGTCAATCACATTCTTTTTCCAAATCATCTTGTTCCTCTCAACTTCGCTGTAACTCTTTCTGTGGGTGGTAGAAATGGGCAACTGGACTTGCTTGAAGATTCTTGAAAACGTTTCACCTCTCGTCCAAGACGTTTTCAAGAATCTTCAAGCAAGTCCAGTTGCCCATTTCTACCACCCACAGTTTACTATGACCTGGATGATTGAGAATCTTCACAGACATGTAACTCTTTCTGTGTGACATTCTGAGCCAACCATTCACTATGGAACACCTTGAACAACACAAACTTCACCAATTCGACATGGTAGTGCATGTATGAAAGTGAGAACAGAAACAATCTCCAGAATTCTGGGATGGCTTTAGGCCTACAACATATCACTAGTTGAACAAAACAGATTTGCCCAACTCTACATGGCTTATACAGTGAAACTGAAACGCCAGGATTCTGGGAAAGCTGTAGGCTACAATACATCACTACTAAACGAGACAGATTTCCCCAAATTTACACAGCTTATAAAGTGAAAGCAAGAATAGAAACTGAAACTCCAGTATATTATGACGGCAGTACAACATATCATTGATCCATTTTCAGTCAAATTGACTTGTAACGGCCCTTGTGATAACTTAGCACGGTTTCGCATTTCATATCATTGGCTGTAATGTGTATTTAATACTTTTTTGTTTCGGGGGGACTTTTTTAAAAGAGTGTTGAAAATTGAGTTTGGTTTTTTCAATTATACCAAAAAGTTCATCCAATCATGAGGCAGGACTTTGATTTTGGAAAAAAAAGTTCAAAAAGTTATAACCCTAGTGTGCACGTGTGACGTGAGAGATCATCTAGCTAACTACCTTCCAGCTGATCTGACTGTGCACTCCACTCCAACAACATTGTGCTCCTGTTGAATGAGCGGCTCCGTTTTATACTCTCCTGCTCGAGTGGGTTGTGAACACACACACACACACACACACACACACACACTTCCAAATCACAATGATGGACGGTGCTGCAAAGTTATTAACAAGAAATAAAAGGTGAAACACAGATTTCAGAAACATAGATTTCATGAAGTTTTACTAGAAAAAAAAAAAAAACAGATCAGGCTCTGCAGGAAATAAAGAGCAAACCGGAGACCTGTACACACTAGTCTCGGAGCTTTCTTTCTTTCTTTTTTTTTTTTTAAATGGCCTTTAAGACTTTTACATTTCATCACGCTAGCAAGCTGTACCATTGGAGGTTATTATAGGAGACCCAAAACAAACAATTTATTTTATATATATATTTTTATATATAAGCACCTTTGTGTTGTGAGTCATAAAATCTCTCGAATGTAAGGGAGAGAAGGAGGGAGATGGGGGGAGGGGATATTTTTATATACCGGTATGTATATATATAGAGTGAGAGAGAGAGAGAGAGAGAGAGAGAGAGAGAGAGAGATGAGTGAAAGGGTGTACAATTGGCATGTCCCTTGAGAAGGGGGGTGGGGGGGAAGGAACATGAGTCCAGCTCCGCCTTTAATATTTAATAAAAAAAAAAAACACAACCCTTACAATCGGCTGCTTCATAAAGATCAGTTAAGTGTCTCTCTGCTTTGTAAACACATCAATGCAAGGGGGGGAGGAAAAAAAAAGCCTTTGAAAGTTTTTATACCTTAAGATTTAACGAGTAACATCAGCGTAGCATCTGTAGTGATCAGTTAATTTTTTTTCCCTTCCAAAAGAAAAAAATATATATATATATATATATATATATATATATATATATATATATATATATATATAAAAAAAAAAAACACGGTGTCTTGTATAAAGGGGACGGGTTAGTCCAAAACTGAACTGTGTCTGCAATCGTTTTAAAAAAGCTCCACGACTCCTCGTTCCTTCCTTTTATTTGAAGTGTGTAATTCAGATTAAGACAGATACCTCGAGTGAAAATCCTCCACTGCGCATTAAGTCAGGACTGTAAACCCCTAGATAAACGGTGCACTCTGTAGTAAACAAGCTGACGACATTTTCAGAGCACGTGGATTTGTCGGATTAAAACGGTTCCCCTGATGGCAGTGCGAGTTCGCGCAGAGACGGGCAAAGAAGGGCGGAGCTCAAGTTGACACCCGTAAGCCCTGCCCATAAGCCTGTGTGCTGAGCTACGTCACTGAGCTAGCCTTCTGTTCACTTATTGTACTCGAGAGTTCTCATAAATGTTCTACACGCTGACCATCACGTGCACACTCGCTTCCTGGAACTTTCAGACGTCCAGATACGGAATGTCAAAAGTTTGTGACTCGTCGTGCTTCGGGAACGAAACCGCGTTGCTGAAATTGTTCTCCCTCCCCAAGAGATTCGTCATCACACAACAGTAATTACTGGTACAAAAAAAAAAAAAAAAAAAGATGCAGAGTTTGTGTTGCTCTTAATTTAAAAAAAAAATTCTGCCAACGGAATCCACAAAGTGCCCAGAAGCTTTTCATGCAGCGTGTCAGTACACAGTGTGTGTGTGTGTGTGTGTGTGTGTAAGTAACACAACTTCCATTCCCACTTCTTTGAACCAGTTTCTGATGTCATCAGTGTGCGCCAGTGACTCCTGCCAGGGAAATCCTCCATCAGTCAGCAGGCTGCTGTTGTTCTCACGTCATAAATAAAGCAGAATATTAATAAATACTGAAACATTGACCATATTTACATGAAACTCATCCAAGCAACCAGGTTTAGTATTCGGTTAGTACTTTGTATTCATAGCTGTTCTGTAGAATCCGTTTGTTTCGTGTGGTTAAACACTGAAAGCAGCGAACGATGAACGCTCAGATGTAAAGCCTGGAACTCAAACCAGTTCCTCAGCAGGAGTCAGAGGCGCACGATGACGACGACATCACCAGGCAGTGACTGGTTAAAAGGAAGGAAATGTCGATGTGCGTTTCTTGTGAAAATAAAGGCCGCATTCACAAGGACTGCTTGGACTTCCTTCATCTCCCTCATGAACGAAGCCTCCTCCTAATGGCTGATGTGCACGAGCCATATGTGCACTTTTTTTTTTTTTTCAACGAACAGCGCGGTGTAATTTTTGGTGCTGTCCTTGTGAATGCAGCTTAAACATGCACTTGGTTCAAGAACCGCGCAGATGTGTTTACAACTTCTGGATGAACGACAACAGAACAGGCCAAGAGCCCTTAAAATCAGCACCAAATCATTCGCTCTGTTCTCAAACCCGCAGAGCCGAGCTCACTCCACCGCGCCCTCGCACCTGATTTACGCACAAAGTTCATCCAGGTTGGAGGAGCGCGCCCGAGACTCGGACAGTGGCGGGTCTCTTCTCTTCCCTTCCTCTAGGATGAACGGAGGACGCTGAGCGGGCCGTGCACACACCACCTCCTCTCGTAATAATAGTAATCTGTATTCCATTTATAATAAACTTAGTATAATAAAGTAGAAAAATATCAAGAGCACATGTACACGGTTTGTTTTATCGCCATTTCTTTTGTAGTGAATTGTTTGGTGGTTGTTTTTTTTTTAGCGTGGATTGCGTGTTCCAGGCCGCACATGCGTGAAGGGTGAGATCGCAAAATTTCCTTTCCCCCCCCGTTGCTTTTATTTTCATATTGTTGACGTTCTGTCCACTCCATCTGCAGAGAGAGAAAAAAAACAGAGAGACAGAAAGACAGACAGACAAAGAGAGAGAGAGAAAGAGAGAGGACAACCACACACAGAGACAGAAGGACAGAGAGAGGACACACAGACACACCCACAGAGAGAGACAGACACCCACACACAGATTGAGACAGAAGGACAGAGAGAGAGACACACACACACACACACACACACACACAAGACAGAAGGACAGAGAGAGACACGAGAGAGAGAGAGAGAGAGAGAGAGAGAGAGAGACACAGGAGAGAGAGAGACACAGGAGAGAGAGAGACACAGGAGAGAGAGAGAGACAGGAGAGAGAGAGACACAGGAGAGAGAGAGACACAGGAGAGAGAGACACACAGGAGAGAGAGACACAGACAGGAGAGAGAGAGAGAGAGAGAGAGAGAGAGAGACACAGGAGAGAGAGAGAGAGAGAGACACAGAGAGAGAGAGACACAGGACACAGACACACCCACACACAGAGAGACAGACACACATATGAGAGAGAGAGAGAGAGACACACACGAGAGAGAGAGAGACACACAAGGACAGAAAGAGACAGAGAGACACACAGAGAGAGGGGGGGGGGACAGAGAGGGGGGGGACAAAGAGAGACAGTTAATATATTGCCATGAGTGCCAAATGTGTCTCAGAACAGAATTTTTTCCATCAAATGACAGACTTGCACAGAAGCAGCTCCATTTCAGAAACCTAGCACTGTGTTCACAATGGCTGCCTCCTCACTAATCCCTACACAGGGAACACAGCCGGCAACTGAAATAAACCTCTTTACACACTACACGGCTCTGATCACCATCAGGTTAAAACAAGCTCACGAAGTCTGACTGGTGAATTCTGAGCCAAGCTGCATGCTGATTGGACAGTAGTGCATAAAGCTGGGCAGTGATTGGCCGTACCTCCTAAGGCGTGTTCAGTCATACTGAGGCACAGTGACTCCAGTGTGGGGTTGATCTCCAGGTCAGTCCCTGGAACTGGGCATTCTGGGAAAGAAAAATAGGTGTGCGCACACATGCACATTTAACAACAAGCTGTAAGGAGAAACCTACAGGGAAGGAGCGTGTCTGCGTGTGCGTGTACCTCGTTGCTGAAACAGGAGCATGGTTTGTGGAGATGTGTGTACAGGGAGCGAGTGTGTTCTCTGTACGGAGCTACGGCTCTGACTTGGCATGCTGTTACTCCCTCCAGGATTCCCAAACCACAGGTTCTATAAAACACACACACACCATCGATACATCGTCATGGATACAGCATCTTCCCTGACAGACGGAAACACACACTGACCTGTCTGCCCTGTGCGCTGAGGGCCGGCTGGTTGGCGAGTGTGTGTCGTGGAGAGTGTGTAACGATGCCCATGCGGTTGGGAAGCGGAGCTCCACGAGGGGGCAGGGGGAACTGTCTCTGTCCTCGGCGAGACGCACTTCCACCCACAGAGCCTGCTGTGGGCAAAGAGTTCGAACCATACGCCCACCTACACACACACACACACACACAGTCTCCTTTCAGGTTCTCTGCATGCTTTTCATTGTTCACTTAGCTGCTTTTATCCCAGACACAGAAGTGAAGCAGAAACCCAAAACCCGAGGAACCACCACCACTGATTCTCCTGAATCGGTTCTGGACGAGAACCTCTGCCAACATGTTAACGCACTTAGACAGAACATGTGCACCAAGATAAGAAGAAAGGGAGTAAGGGAATGAGACACACCCTTTCTGTCGGTACACGGGCATGTCCAGCATGGCTTTCCGTGGGAAAAGGCGGAGCAGCTTCAACACCTGCTGCTTCCAAGACGCCAGGCGCTTCTTCTGCGTCTCTGTGAACGCCTAAAGACCACACACACACAGATTTACAAAGGCATGTCTAAAGCTCACTGCCACGTACGTGGAGTTCCTCCTCCTGAACGCAATACAGGGACATTTTCAAGTGGTTACAGTAGAAAACGTAACATTATTATACGTACGGGCCACTTTTTCCATAGAATAAAAACACGTGTTCTATTCCCTTCTAGTGGGTTTATTGAAAGCATGCAATATCATCATATGGCTTATCCTCCGTGTATTACGCCGCTCTCCCCAATGGAGAACAAGCATGCGATATTGTACATTGTCAAGACAACCCAAGGTTGCACTTCAGAGACGTAAAACCCGCGTTAGTGAGCGACAATTTGGAAACAAACACGGCCACCAGGTTTGCGTCGTTAAAAGTGGAAAATTGAGAGATTTTGAGAAAATTTTGGCTGCCAGGTCGCGCCGTTGTGTGTAGCGATGGATGGATGGATGGCTCTAGCATTGTCCTTTGCGAACACACCAGCTGGAAGCTAACTGCACTGCTGCACTAACAGCACTGAGTCACGGGTAAGCTCACGTCGGCCTTCGAGAATGCATAAATTATTATTTTTTAAAAAATGGCTGTTTTTTTTGTGGTCATCAGATCTATTCCATTCAGCTACTCGTTCAGCATCATGCTGGCTGAATGGAATATACCTGACATACCACTCAAAGCCAGCCAATATTACTAAATATATTCATATATTGTAAAAATTCTTGACACGTTGATGACAAACCACACCATTCAATCTTTACGAAGTGACTAGCACAGGGTTTTCATTAGTAACCGATTGCCAATCAAAATCATCGGTTGTAAATGACGTCTGAATCGGTTGTTTTTCGGCCAAATGCAATTTTCCCGTAATTGTTCGAACTTTCTCGTCAGACTTACACACCCGTTCAAAAGTTTGGGGTCACCCAGACAATTTAGTGTTTTCCATGAAAAGTCACACTTTTATTTCCCACCATAAGTTGTAAAATGAATAGAAAATCTAGTCAAGACATTTTTCTGGCCATTTTGAGCATTTAATCGACCCCACAAATGTGATGCTCCAGAAACTCAATCTGCTCAAAGGAAGGTCAGTTTTATAGCTTCTCTAAAGAGCTCAACTGTTTTCAGCTGTGCTAACATGATTGTACAAGGGTTTTCTAATCATCCATTAGCCTTCTGAGGCAATGAGCAAACACATTGTACCATTAGAACACTGGAGTGAGAGTTGCTGGAAATGGGCCTCTATACACCTATGGAGATATTGCACCAAAAACCAGACATTTGCAGCTAGAATAGTCATTTACCACATTAGCAATGTATAGAGTGGATTTCTGATTAGTTTAAAGTGATCTTCATTGAAAAGAACAGTGCTTTTCTTTCAAAAATAAGGACATTTCAAAGTGACCCCAAACTTTTGAACGGTAGTGTATTTGATAAGGAACGCCGTTACTTGCGCCGTTTGGTTGCTGAGGCTGTGTACATGTGACTAGATAAAAGGTGGGAACTGATTGGACGATATAAGTGCGTATTAAATTATAGCATATGACGGGGTTCCCACATGGTAAGATGGCGACACTATCCTATATGGTATAGCATGATGGCGACCGTGAAAAACCAAAAGCGAACGCTGTTCAAATCTGGCTTTGCAGAGGGGGAAAAAAACAAAACTGGCAAGTCTCGCGGAAAATGCCCAGCAGTGTTCTCCACAGGCGCTTTTAAAATGGCGCACCACCACGTTATAATTCTGGCCCGCCACCCTTCACTTAGCCAAAAAAAAAAAGTAACTTCATCAGTATTCACCAAATAAGTAGTAAAGTACTCACTTTATTATAATTTTGTAATTATTTAACATGCAGAAGACCATTAAACGAATGCATACGGGGCTACCTGGAGTGGCCACGTGATTGCAGTAGAAAACCATCCGGCCGGCTGCGTACAGATTGTGACCCAGAGCTGTGCAGATTGAGGTCGATCCCTGCGTTACGCTACAGCGCACCACATTACACTATACTGACACACAGTAATGCTGGAAGCTACAAGCTGCAGCTCGCCAGCAGCTAAATAACCTTGCGGCGCACATGCAGGTTGTCTGTAGCGCTATTGTGCAACGGTGACGCTTATCTATTGTCTTTTCTGACCATACACCGTTACAGTAATCATATAACAGCACACACACATTAGTTAAGTTCAGGTCTTTTATTTTACACATCTGTGATTGTGTAGGCGAGAGCTGCATTTTCCCGCTGCTTCCCTGTCGTTGTTTACGGCAGGGCTTCCGGGTTCCTGGGTCAAAGGAGCCGAACTACGGAGGCCGGGGTGGCTTTGTAGTGCCAGTCTCAGGCACGCACACCAGCTCGCGCATGAATTGGAGTGGTTTCATCTAATTAACATTAATTATGTGTATTGTTTAAAAAAGTATGCATTTTTTGTAATTGGGTATTTTGCTTATGCATGGAAGTTCATTTATTTTCACACAGAAAAAAATATAATTAATTCAGGGATGCACAACGGGCGCATCGGTCTCAACTGAAATGTCGAATGAGTCTCACGCGGACAATAAAGATATGTACAGTAAGAATGTGTTAATTTTTTGTAAAATTATTTCGCATTTCCGATCCAATGATGTGTAATTTGTTTTTTATATTATATATTTATAGAAAAATCTATTTCAGATGGACCATGGAGAGCTAACGACTGGCTGTTAGCAATTGCGAAATTCGTTTTTGGCTGGGGGGCGTTGCCCTGGACCCACATGACTAGGGCTGGGTTCAAAAGATCGATCCACGATCCGATATCGAGTCACGTTCAAAAAATACGAGATCGATTCAAAAATGCGTGGATCGATCTCTTCCAGGTGGCTATAGGCACTATTTTCTCGACCGCGCAAGGACCGCTATAAAAAGCGGGTGCCGGCAAACGAAACCGAAACTTAAGAACGTGAGATGGCTGAAGCTGCACAGCTAAAATCACCGCCTGGCCTGAAAGCTGATGTATGGCATTACTTTGGATTCAAACGTTACGAGGACAGAGACGAAGTCGACAGAACAAAAGCAGTGTGCAAACTGTGCCACATAGAGGTAAAATATAGTGGCAATACAACCAATCTCCGCAACCACTTATCCAGGCACCACGCCGACACAGCTTCAGCTAAACCTGCAGCGAATCAAACTGCACTGGAGAAGGCATTTGGTGTTAAAATTACATGCACAACACACATATGGGGCTGGGAATCGATCCAGAGTTCCTGGATCGATTCAACTCCGATTCATAAGGTCACGATCCGCGATCGGATCGTGACCTTATGAATCGGAATTGAATCGATCCAGGAAATCTGGATCGATTCCCAGTTTTTACTTTAAAGTGACAATCCAGCAATATCTGAGTAGATCGATATCGGATCGAATCGCAGATCGAATCGGATCGTGACCTTATGAATCGGAACTGAATCGATCCAGGAAATCTGGATCGATTCCCAGTTCCTGTCAATAGGGACAGTTTTTACTTTAAAAAGTGACAATCCAGCAATATCTAAGTAGCTGTTTTATTTAAATCTGAGCTGTTTTATTTATGATTTATTGGCCCAACAGTAGACTTGAAAGAAACCTGTGTGAGACTTGGCAAAAAACTGTGGATATAATGGATAAGTCTGTGCATGATCTGCGGACACTTTGAGGTAAGCAAATGCAAGAAATTCAGATTTAAAACATGCTAAATTGGCCTCAAGTTGATAACTGTATGAGGAGCAAGCCTCCCAGACTTCTACAATTTAATAATAATTTAGGATGGTTTGGGGCTTGCTCTCCCTCCTATTATATAAATAAAACATATAGTTGTTGTGTAGGCATATATCATAAATACATATGTATAATTTGGATAAATTAACCTAAATTATGGATACCTTAATAGTAGCAAAAAGTATTAATTTTTCAACTGAAAAGATATATTATTAAAAGATAAATATCAACAAGATTATCTTGGCCATAACTATGTGTAGGTTATTCTTAATAACAGCTGTAATATCACGAACCAAGCCACTAACAACATAATTGTAAGCCTGTAGGCCTTTGTAGGCTTTCAAGTCATCAGCAGTGTAGGCACTGGGTGTAAACAACAAATAGTTTACAATGTCTGGGTAGCAAACAGATGGCAGAATTGGTGTCCGGTCCTCCTTATGTATCTGACATGGAGAAATAATATAAATCGTGCTGCCTACCGGATTACAGTCGTCTGTTTTATTGTATCAGTACTAGTATCACTTACTATACTCATCAGTCATAGATTAGTCCAGTACAACATGACCAGCTTGCTTTTTTTCCATTTGACTGTCGCAAGTTTTTTCAGGCTGGTACAGTCAAAAATTGAAAAAAAAAGTTTTGGCCTCCTAAACTAGTCATCGATTCTACTAGTGTATTAATTGGAGTCGACATGAAAACGTTAGGTAAAAACTTTAAACCAGTATAATCTCTTCTTCAAAGTTTCACCAAATGGTTTTATTTATGCAATTTAAAGCTCATAATACTGTATAACTTTGGTCAAGTAAAAGCACGGAGCAAAAACATGGCTGAATCCTGAATGACTCCTATTTGTTTAAATAGGGGACTACATAGGCGGCAGAATGTAGTTTCTTTTTCCCTGCCATGGAAGCGCACTTGTATACCGAGGAGGAAAGCAATTTGCATTACAGCCGTGAGGCGGCTCGGCTTTCCCTTTCGGGCGCTCTCGTTTTCTGGTAGAATTTGGTAAAGAAAAAAAAAAAAATTATATATATATATATATATATATATATATATATATATATATATATATATATATATTATTTACCAGCTTACCGGGTCCATTAACATAAATCTGACAGCTGACAAGGTCGGGATATAAACGAACTTTTGCGTTAAACTGTGTGCTTGGATTCACATAATTTTTTCTGAGTCTTATCATATGGGTCAAACCCATCAATCACAGCCAGTTTCTCCACATACCGTGCCCTTTCTGCAACTGGTAATGTACTCACATAACCCAAATTATCATCCATCGTGTCACTTTACTCTCGCTCGTACTTTGTTTTATATTGTGAGTGCATGTACTTGGTCTTCCAATATGGCGCCTAACAAAATCTCGCGGTGCGGTGACGTCATGTGAAAGGGGTCTATAGGGACAGTTTTTACTTTAAAGTGACAACCCAGCAATATCCAAGTAGATCGATATCGGATCGGATCGTGACCTTATGAATCGGAATTGAATCGATCCAGGAAATCTGGATCAATTCCCAGCCCTATCCATGACCCCCGGCCTAATCTGTTACTTTTCACATTTCATCTGTTTTCCATACTAATGAAAACCCTGCTAGCAATTTCTTATCATGTGCTCCTAAGGCATGAGACTAAACTCTCAAAATTTAGTACTTTTTATTTATTTATTAAAAAGTGTGGTTAACTCCAAAATTTATTAAATTTAAAAAAAAAAAAAAGCCCACCTCATTCTTCAGTTTTAAACAAAGAAAACATACCAACAATGCTCAGATAATTTTAAACCACCATCTCTACTTCAGTACATTAACAAAAGCAATCGTTTTTAACCAAAATATAACTTCTGAGCAGGAAATGTCAAATTATACGAGAAAAAGTTCTAGTTACGCAATTTAAGCCCGAACATCTAAAACACTTTCTGAATTTCTGGTTAATGTTTGCTGCAGAGACTCACCTCATGCGTTGAACACTTCTCGATGAGCTGAAGGTAGCAGCTGATGTTCTCCTCATCTGGCCGCGACACCAGCAGCTGCGTGCACACTGAAACACACACACACACACACACACACACACTCAGCGCTGCTGTGCTTGCCCATCACTGTAGCGTATTTTTACAAACTACGCCAAGGTGTCACCTTTCCCCATCACCCGCGTAAACTGCCCAGGAATGTCTCCTTCTGAGATGGGCGTGGACGAAGACTCCCCGTCACAGGGTGGAGGATTGTGGCTCTGAAAGCCCTCTACAGCCGCGTCTTTCTCTTCCACAGGGTTGGTTGCCTTGTCGGTGGGTGTGGCTCCAGGCTCCACCTCTCTCTGGGCAGCAGTGGGCAGGGTGTAGGCTTTGATAGGTGTGATGATGATCTGCTGAAGTTCCTGCAGGGCGTTCCGGACGTTCCCGCCTTCGAGGATATCCTGTGGAAGACTGGAGATGTTACAGACTGCCGAATCGCATACAAAGAAACACCCGAACGACGCTTTCCCCAAGGATCACCTTTTCCAGAGACTTGAGGACGCTCTGTCGCTCTCTCAGTTTCTGGATACTCAACGCTATCTTGTGTCGAGCGCCTTTGGTCACGTTCTGGAGAATAAAAAATTAAAACGGAGCAAACAGAAAAATATTTAAAACAGAACTCCTCCTGAAACGTGCACCAAGATCGATCTGGTCACGCTCGAGACCACACTCAGTTAATTAAAAAAAAAAAAAAAGGACAGGTCATGTCTTCTCAATGCCTCCAGTAGACGTCAAATAAAACGCTCACCTGTGACTCCAAATGCTGTTCGGTTAGGACCATCATCTCCTCATAACTCATCTGGGAGAAAAGGGATGCGTACTTGTGCAGACGGAGACTCTTGAGCCACGTTGGCACGTCTAGGACACACACCGACTTGCGAAAGTTAGATTTCATGCCAAATAAACTACAGCAGGAAAGATTTCATTTATAGTGCAGAAGCTTCACCCTTCATGCCGCTGCCGTCCTCCTGGAACGTGTTCCGTGTGTTGGTTTGATCCTCCGTTTGCTCGCTGCCTGATGACGCTACACTGCCCTGCGGAGACAGGGGTGCGTGCTCCGCCCCTGCTGCACCCTGGCGCCCACCCACTTCTTCCTGGCCCAGCCAATCAGAGCTGCAGCCCGGCTGGTTTGTCGGAACAAGAGACATGGTGCGCGTGACCGAGCTCGGCTGTATCTGACCAGAAAGGCCTAAGGGATAGAAACAAAAACTCATGACCACACTGAACATGAAATTAAAACATCTGTTCATGAAGCTCTGAAAATTACAGTATACACGTCATTATTCTAAAACATTTCCACCCACACCACTGACCTGTACTGTTGCTCGGGGAAGGCACTCCACCCGCACTGGGAAAGGCCATGTGCCCGTTCTGGCCGGCAGGCGAGCTACATGTGGACGGCGGTTTATCATGCCAGGCATGTGCCACCTCTAGGGACTCAGTCGGACCTGCCCATTCGTCCGAGCCCTGTCGGGCGTGGTGGTGGTGGTAGGGTCCAGGTGGTGGTCGAGCCGACAGGTGCTCTTCCAGGTGGTTGAGCCACAGAGCGAGATTGGTGCGATCGTCGAGCGTGGTGGCTGGGTGGATGAGGGCGTAGGAGAGCAGCTGCCGGCTCTCCTCCACAAACAGGCTGCTCTCGATGGTGTGGCTCAGCACCTGCTGGAGCAGCTTCATGTACTCACATTTGGCCTCGCTGTTACGTGGCTGCAGCAGGGGGAGGTGGGACAGCAGCAGGGACACGGCCTTCTCTTTGGGCTCCTGCTGCCACTGGCTCACAATTGCTGGGGAATAAAAAGGTTATGAAAGGTTTAATAGGTGTTATAGGTAAAGTCTGTTCCTGAAAATTATTTATGAGCAGTTACTGAGATGATGTTCCATACATCTCACTGGGGCAGATGGAACAGACAAGTCAAGAACTGCCAGGAATTTTCAGAAAACTTTTTTTTTTAGGGGTGGGGGTCCCAATTTTCTTGCCCACCCACTAGCTCACGGTCCCCGATCACAAGATAACACCACATCTTTTCAAACTGCCTGAGGCTGCATCACAGTGCAACGTAACACACGGAGGAAAGCACCATCAGGCCCTCTTTCACATGCACAAGCTCACAGTTACCATAACTGGCAAGTGTTGTTTTGACTGATAGGTGAAGAGAGAGAGAGAGAGAGAGAGACCAGACAGACAGAGAGACCAGACAGACAGAGAGAGAGAGAGAGAGAGAGAGAGAGAGAGAGAGAGAGAGACCAGACAGACAGAGAGAGACCAGACAGACAGAGAGAGAGACCAGACAGACAGAGAGAGAGACCAGACAGACAGACAGACCAGACAGACAGAGGGAGAGAGAGACCAGACAGACAGACAGACCAGACAGACGGAGAGAGAGACCAGACAGAGAGAGAGAGACCAGACAGACAGAGAGACCAGACAGACAGACCAGACAGACAGAGAGACCAGACAGACAGAGGGGGAGAGAGAGAGACCAGACAGACAGACAGACAGAGGGAGAGAGACCAGACAGACAGACAGAGGGAGAAACCAGACAGACAGAGGGAGAAACCAGACAGACAGACAGACAGAGGGGAGAGAGAGAGACCAGACAGACAGACAGACGGAGAGAGAGACCAGACAGACAGACAGGAGAGAGAGAGAGAGACCAGACAGACAGACAGACAGACCAGACAGATGGAGAGAGAGAGACCAGACAGAGAGAGAGAGACCAGACAGAGAGAGAGAGACCAGAGAGAGAGAGAGACCAGAGAGACAGAGGGAGAGAGACCAGACAGACAGACAGAGGGAGAGAGACCAGACAGAGGGAGAGAGACCAGACAGACAGACAGAGGGGGAGACCAGACAGACAGACAGACAGAGGGGGAGACCAGACAGACAGACAGACAGAGGGGGAGACCAGACAGACAGACAGACAGACAGAGGGGGAGACCAGACAGACAGACAGACAGACAGAGGGGGAGACCAGACAGACAGACAGACAGAGGGGGAGACCAGACAGACAGACAGACAGAGGGGGAGACCAGACAGACAGACAGACAGAGGGGGAGACCAGACAGACAGACAGACAGAGGGGGAGACCAGACAGACAGACAGACAGAGGGGGAGACCAGACAGACAGACAGACAGAGGGGGAGACCAGACAGACAGACAGACAGAGGGGGAGACCAGACAGACAGACAGACAGAGGGGGAGACCAGACAGACAGACAGACAGAGGGGGAGACCAGACAGACAGACAGACAGAGGGGGAGACCAGACAGACAGACAGACAGAGGGGGAGACCAGACAGACAGACAGACAGAGGGGGAGACCAGACAGACAGACAGACAGAGGGGGAGACCAGACAGACAGACAGACAGAGGGGGAGACCAGACAGACAGACAGACAGAGGGGGAGACCAGACAGACAGACAGACAGAGGGGGAGACCAGACAGACAGACAGACAGAGGGGGAGACCAGACAGACAGACAGACAGAGGGGGAGACCAGACAGACAGACAGACAGAGGGGGAGACCAGACAGACAGACAGACAGACAGAGGGGGAGACCAGACAGACAGACAGACAGACAGAGGGGGAGACCAGACAGACAGACAGACAGACAGAGGGGGAGACCAGACAGACAGACAGACAGACAGAGGGGGAGACCAGACAGACAGACAGACAGACAGAGGGGGAGACCAGACAGACAGACAGACAGAGGGGGAGACCAGACAGACAGACAGACAGAGGGGGAGACCAGACAGACAGACAGACAGAGGGGGAGACCAGACAGACAGACAGACAGAGGGGGAGACCAGACAGACAGACAGAGGGGGAGACCAGACAGACAGACAGAGGGGGAGACCAGACAGACAGACAGAGGGGGAGACCAGACAGACAGACAGACAGACAGAGGGGGAGACCAGACAGACCAGACAGATGGAGAGAGAGACCAGACAGACAGACAGAGAGACCAGACAGACAGACAGAGAGAGACCAGACAGACAGAGAGAGAGAGAGACCAGACAGACAGAGAGAGAGAGAGACCAGACCAACCAGACAGACAGACAGACAGACAGACAGAGAGAGAGACCAGACAGACAGAGAGAGACCAGACAGACAGAGAAAGACCAGACAGACAGACCAACCAGACAGACCGACCAGACAGACAGAGAGAGAGAGACCAGACAGACAGACAGACAGAGGGGGAGAGAGAGACCAGACAGACAGACGGAGAGAGAGACCAGACCAGACAGACAGAGAGAGAGACCAGACCAGACAGAGGGAGAGAGACCAGACCAGACAGACAGAGAGAGAGACCAGACCAGAGAGAGAGAGACCAGACCAGACAGAGGGAGAGAGACCAGACAGACAGACAGACCAGACAGATGGAGAGAGAGAGAGAGACCAGACAGACAGACCAGACAGACAGACCGACCAGACAGACAGAGGGAGAGAGACCAGACAGACAGAGGGAGAGAGACCAGACAGACAGACAGAGGGAGAGACACCAGACAGACAGACAGAGGGAGAGACACCAGACAGACAGAGGGAGAGACCAGACAGACAGAGGGAGAGACCAGACAGACAGACCAGACAGACAGACCGACCAGACAGACAGAGAGAGAGAGACCAGACAGACAGACAGACAGACAGAGGGGGAGAGAGAGACCAGACAGACAGACGGAGAGAGAGACCAGACCAGACAGACAGAGAGAGAGACCAGACCAGACAGACAGAGAGAGAGACCAGACCAGACAGAGGGAGAGAGACCAGACCAGACAGACGGAGAGAGAGACCAGACCAGACAGACAGAGAGAGAGACCAGACCAGACAGAGGGAGAGAGACCAGACAGACAGACAGAGGGAGAGAGACCAGACAGACAGACAGAGGGAGAGACACCAGACAGACAGACAGAGGGAGAGACACCAGACAGACAGAGGGAGAGACCAGACAGACAGAGGGAGAGACCAGACAGACAGAGGGAGAGACCAGACAGACAGACAGAGGGGGAGAGAGAGAGAGACCAGACAGACAGACAGATGGAGAGAGACCAGACAGACAGACAGACAGACAGACAGACAGAGAGACCAGACAGAGAGACAGACAGACAGACAGAGAGACCAGACAGACAGAGAGAGACCAGACCGACACAGAGAGAGAGAGAGAGAGAGAGAGAGAGAGAGAGAGAGAGAGAGAGACAGACAGACAGACCAGACAGAGGGAGAGAGAGACCAGACAGAGACCAGACAGACAGACCAGACAGAGACCAGACAGACAGACCAGACAGAGACCAGACAGACAGACCAGACAGACAGAGAGAGACCAGACAGACAGACAGACAGAGAGAGACCAGACAGACAGACAGACCAGACAGAGAGACCAGACAGACAGAGAGGGAGAGAGACCAGACAGACAGAGAGACCAGACAGACAGAGAGACCAGACAGACAGAGAGAGAGACCAGACAGACAGACAGAGAGACCAGACAGACAGACAGAGAGACCAGACAGACAGACAGAGAGACCAGACAGACAGACAGAGAGACCAGACAGACAGAGAGAGAGACCAGACAGACAGAGATCAGACAGACAGACAGACAGACCGACCGACCAGAGAGAGACCAGACCGAGAGACCAGACAGAGAGAGACAGACCAGACAGGCAGACACAGAGAGAGAGAGAGAGAGAGAGAGAGAGAGAGAGAGAGAGAGACCAAACAGAGAGATGATGCCCCTCCCACCCAGAACGCATGGCCAATTTTGCTCTTTCAGACTGAGTTATGATGTCTGTGGCATCATCAGGATTCAAACTCGTGATTTATGGCCAACTTTTTGACCATCTCACTAAGTCCCCCCCCAAAAAAAAAGATCTTTGGGGACTCACTGTCCCAAATTGGACTGAACTCAGTATTCTGAAACGGTTCAGCATACCTGCGTTGTTGGCCTCAGCCTCCAGTAAATGTATCTCGGTGCAGTCAGCCAGCCAGTGCTCCAGGCATATGTGGAGGAATCGTGCTTGGGTCCTCGACACCCTCTTGAGCAGCGACAACAGCGCCACCGTCTGCTCACATTCATTCCAGCCCTTAAACCAGTCCGTCAAGATCCCCACCTGGTCCCGGAACATCATGGCGAACCCTAATGGCGTCCTCTTGAGGCGAGGGTTTCGGGAACGGGGCCGTGAGCTCTCGTGTGGGTTCGGGAACAGGACGACGTTCAAGATGCCCCCAGAGGTTGGAGGTGTTACTGCAATAGTCTTACAGTCCACTCAGGAGCTGCATAAGAAAAAGCTTCACATGGTTCTGGCCCTGTTGAAGGGCCAGCGGCGCAGGGAAGGGGCAGTGTGAGGTCAGCGTGAGGTCGGCAGTCACCGGGAAAACGAGAGCTGGAATCCTGGAATGATTCTCCACCACGCTTTCCGCGAGATGTTTTTAACTCCACAGGCAGCAAGAAGCTATGGAGAAGCAGAACACACAAACACCAGAAACAGTTTAAACACAAATACGCAAGCATGATTCAACTTCAACATCATCACTATTATCAGCAGAGGAGAAGGTCTACAGCGACACAGTCATCCCTTTTCTGGTATTTCAAAGACTCGCTTCTTTCCCTTGGTCTTGTGTAAGCAGATGAGAACATCCTCTTGTTCAGGGGTGTGAATAACGAATTTTTGGGCTCTTCTCAATTCTTTAGAGAATTCTTCCTTCCTTGTTTCCCCAGGCTTGCGTCAAGGAAATGGTGAAAGGAAGAAGGCAGAAATAAACATCCTCACTCGCCGAGGCGTCACTTCACAGCGACATGATTACATGCCTGCGTCACACATCACTCACTATATAGCGAGTTTGCCATTTTGTAGTGCTGTCCGACTGTATAGCAAGAATTGGGCCATCCTTAAAAAAAAAATCCGTTTCCTGTCCACCGGGTGAGCAAAAAAATTTTCAGTCGGGAGGGAGGGATTTTTTTTTATATATATGGATGGATAAGAAATCGCAATGCTGTTTGCTTTTTCTTTCAGTACTTTTTTATTACAAAAGCAGACACATTTAATAAAATGACAGTTTAATCAACTGAAACTTGTACAAAAACTTTAAGTTAGCATTTTAAATGCTGACTGCAACATTTGCAAAACTTTTACAAAGGTACTTAAAATGTCCGACACACGGACTTTCTGTAGTTCTAAATCGAGCATTAGGCAGAGTTCAGATGAAATTACACTATTAAAATGATCACTGAATGATCTGTTTTTCCGAATCTTTACTATTTTGTTGTTCACGAAAATACCATTTTGCGATTTCACACTTAAGCAAATGTTTGAAAACTCCGGATCTCCTTCCTTCATGGTGGCTGCCATTTTTTTGTGCCGCACGGCGCATGCGCAGAGCTGATTCAGTTCAGAGTGCGCGCGCACTCGGCGGAGGCAGTAGTGTGTCGGAGGGAACAGAAGCAGAGATGACGCATATTTTGTCTCCGGTAAACCAGTCTTCTCTCGTTCAATTCCGTGCTGGCATCAAAAGACACCGTTGGTTGTAAATGAAGCCAAACTGAGTGGTTGGAGTGTATTTTCATACACAAATGGAGAAATGTTCGCTGAGTGTGTAATTGTGTCGCCCCACTGCAGACCGTTGTCGTTGTTAATTCATAGCATGCTCAGCTGCGTGAATGTGTCATGCACCGAAAATAAGAGACTTACAAGCCAGGAACGCCTCATGATGCAATATGCAAGAAAAGAAAGAAGATTTACTGCCATTTTACTTTGTATTTGAGTAAAGTGAATAAATAAATGGTCTGTGGAAAATGCATTTAATCCTGGGAACTGCGTGCACAGGAGTTTGTGTTTACTCCCCCCCCGGCTGGCTACTTATCTGTCATGGCTGGCTAGTAGGGGCCTTAGTGGAAAGCCCTGGGAATGCGGAAATGTCAAGTTCGATTTTAGAGTTACGAACCCGAAAAAAATGTTGAAAAACCGGCGTTAAAAAAAAAAAAAAAATTTCAACCACACAAACGGCACTCACCCGGCCGGTGGACCGGAAACAGAACATTTTTTAATAAATGGCCTTATAGTGGACTCATGGTATCCCACAATGCGCCGTGAAACAGTGTACAACTCATGGTCACTAAACTAGAATAAGACATGAAATACAAGAATAAAAGTTAGAGTTCAGAGTAATCAAAAGCCTCAAATGTGATTTAATAAAACGCAGCGGTGAAAAAGAAAGTATTCAGCCTTGATTTAAAAGAACTGAAAGATGCAGCAGACAAGAAGTACTTTGTATTGATTAATGTAGGAAATACGCTCAGTATAATATGGAGTTATCACAAAAATACACGCACGTGTTTATTATTTTGAAAACCCACCGTTTTAATTGTGCGACGGTAACGGCGTCGATAACGGCGCGGCGGAGTAGCATCTGAAAGAGTTTTCTTCATTTTACCAATGAGCTCGCTGTATTCTTGACTTGCAAGTGACGTCAAAGCAAAATAGAAACCCGGATGTCGGCCATGTTGGTGGAGATACAAATACGGGGTCAAGCGGCATTCCGTACAAAACAGTCACGCATGTGCGACTGTTTTCCCACTGCTTTAAGCGTTCTTTTAGCTCTGCCATATCTTCATGCTGTATCTGGTTGTGGTCACAACAGTACTCGTGACCGTGGCACGTTCCTATTTTTTAGAATTGCGTCCGTGATTCGGAAAGAGGGCGAGGAAACTCTGAGGCTTTGTACAGAAAGGAGACGAGGGGATCAGGACACTTTGGCTAATAGTTAAGACATTTCGTCCAAAGCCTTTTTCATATGCACTATCGATTATTTTATATTTCAGGTATTCTGGTGTTCGCGAATGAAAGCCCCATGAGAGCGCTGCTCCGCGCCTGAAGATTTAACATGATCCAGCCGGCTTTAAAAATTAATAACTCGGCCAACGGAGCTCAGAGTGAAGCCAAATTTTACAGGCACCTCCCTTTAAGCCTCCCTCTTGGAAAGAGCACGGTCTTGGGTCTGTAGGATCACGTCTCAGCCTGGGATTCGCAAATGAAGCCCCTACGAGCGCACTGCTCCTCGCCAGAAGACTTACAAAAATGTGTTTTGCTTCGGTCAAATTCCACTGAGAATTCCTCCTTTTTCGAACAAACCAATACCTGAAATATAAAATAACTGATCGGGCGTATGAAAAAGGCTTTGGACGAAATGACCTGTATTCGTACTCTGTCAGTAGACGCGTCTTATCTTCAGAAAAGTCTGACTTATTTAAATAACACGGGTCAAAACCTGCACATCTCTCTCTTCTCTTTGTATCGAATCCTCGCTCGATCGTTCAAATCGTGGTAACGGTGAGAAAATTCAGCGTTGTTTACAGACACGCTTTCAGCGACTGCCATCCGACTTGCTTTGTAAATCCACCATCATGCTGGACGCTCATGACGTAGCACGTTCTGATCACGTGGCTGCACGTCACTGATAGCCCTCTAGATCAGGGCTTTTCAAAGTGTGGGGTGCGCCTCAGTTCTTCAGGGGGGGGCGCAACGTGAGGAAACATAAGCCAGAATAAGTTACTATTGCGGACATTTAGCGAACTTCAGCTAGCCTTTGCCAGAGACAAAATGGATCGATTTTTAGTACCTAAAGCTACAGTGAGTGAGGAGACAGAGTCTGGGCCAAGCAAAAAACCAGACCCTCCAGGATTTCGCGATGTTGCGATTCAACCAATCCCCGCGAATTCAGGGTGGTGTTGCAATTATATCCAATCACCGCAACCTTCCCGCAAATTTGACCAATCGTTGGCGTCGTCTTGAGGTGACGTCGACAAACTACCTTCCGCCTTACTTCCGTGTATACGTTCAAGAGAAGCAGCATGCGCGCAGTGTTGCCAGATTGGGCGGTTTTAAGTGCATTTTGGCGGATTTTGAACATATTTTGGGCTGGAAAACATCAGCAGTATCTGGCAACACAGCATGTGCGAGTCAGTGTTTATGTAGGCTTAAATTCTGTTACTGAAAGTGTGTTATGTTTACAGTGAAGGACTGTGTGCACTTTACATTATTTTTTTTTTTACTTAATACAAGAAATTAATGGATGCCAACATTTTTGCCAAAATGGTATTTTATTTTCCATTGTTTAGGCAGCTTCAGCATCATACTGTGAGATTCTGTTCAAATTGTTTTTTTTCCTTCTATGAAGCCTGAGCCATTTATTTTATTAGTTTATAATTATTGTTTAATTTAGTCTTCAGGAGAGACTGCCTGCACACAGTACTAGTATTAATAGTTTTTTTTTTCTTACATGAAAGCTGAGGCATTTATATTATATTTTAAGGTAACTTCATGTTGTGCTGTGAGGTTCTCTGCACTTTAACTTTTGAACCAACAGGTGCATTTGGAGAAGTAAAGCCTATTTTTCTGCATTTTTGTAGTCCTGGTAATCTTTTATATTGGTAAAGTTGTTTATAGGACCATTTCTCAGTGTCTTTGTTTTTTTAATCAATAGTTTTTCAGTAATAACTTAATATTTAACACATCACTCAATTTTAATCACAAAAAGAGAAAATTGCAACAATTTCTCGCAACTTTCACTTCCTCCCGCAACAAAAACCTAAAAAACACCCCAACTTTCATCTTAATTTTTTTGGAAAACCCCCCGCAACATCAGACATTTTAGCCCGCAACAATCACAAAAAAGGCCCGCGGAATCCTGGGGGGACTGAAAAAAGAAGGAAGTATGACCACGATTATTTAAAGTTTGGATTTTCATGGACTGGATCTGAAGATGCTCCACTGCCACAGTGTGTTGTCTGCCAAGAGGTGCTAGCCAGTGATGTGCGTGAACGAGTTCAAAAGAACGCGTTCACTGAACACGCTCATTTTTTCATGAACTTTGAACTGAACGCAACACGTTTTAATAAAGAACTTGAACGTGAATTTGTTCACATTATGTGTCATGAACGGCAGACATCACTGTAAATGAACGTTGGAATTTGTTTTCCCTTGATAACTCGAGTGGCATTTGTTTTCTCTTTTGAAACGCAACGGGAGAAAAAGTCTCCCCCTCCTGTATTCTCGCAGCCGGTGCCGCTCAAATCATGTATCACACCAGACAGAAATGGCTTTGACATTGTGTGCGCAATGCATTGCGGGGAACGTAGTGTCCGGCCGAGAATAGTTGAATAACATACTGGCTTCCGCACTACGTTACCCATGATGAATTGCAGCAGGGCGGGGTAGGCGTAGCAGGCAACGATGAGAGCGAAGAGGAGAATGGGCTGGAGCGAGAGAAGGAGTGTGTGAGAGACCAATGACGAGAGTGAGAGAAAGCGCTGCAATTTAAAAAAAACGGCTAGTGGAAGTGATGGCACAGAGAGCACAGACACTGATTATGAACATTTAAGACAATTTTACACACTGTCACACCAAGACAGTGCCTTCATTCAAGAGTTTTGCTCATTTCATACACACACACACACACACAATATATATCAAATAATTAATATACATGTATATATTAAACTATATATTATTTACTTCTTTAATTAAATGCTGGTATGTTTCATTGCACCAAGTATAGAACTGGTCTCAGCGCTCGAAACTAACGGTGTCCCGACGTCCCGGGGACCATAAAAAATGTCATCGGGACACAAAATTATCATATCTGGGACAATCCCGAAACAATGGAAAAAATAGATCTAGAAAAAAAGTTCTACATTAATATTATTTACAAAGCCGTAACACATACGTAGACATTCACCTAATTTGTCAATTTTAATTTTAAAACGTTAACAGCGAAAAATACACAGTAGCTACACTTTCGATGCACCTGCATCCGTAGGCTACAGAGCAGCGCATTCTGTTCTAGAATCTTCAGCCGGAGTCCGCGTTATATGGACTTGGAATGGAATTGCTAGCGCACACGCTGCGCCGACTCTTGCCAGAACAAAAATGCTGAAGTGGTTGAAGCGGACCGACCGCGGGGAAGAAACTGAAAGCCCAGACATAACGTCTCCGGGACCTTCAGGATCCAAAGTGTCATCGCCTGGTCTGCAGGCAACACTAGCAACTGAATGAACTGAATGAACACTGTTAGACACGTTATAAAATACAACAGGAATGATGCGGATGATATTGACGGAAGATACCGTTCAACAGAATAAGTGAGTTTTCTTGGTGTCTTTCTCGTTCAGAAAGTTTAGTCAGTCAGCAGCACAACTAGGCTCGGACCTGCCACTATGCTGATGTTGCTAACATTTGCACCCACGTTTCAGCAGCGAAAGTTCATAAAATGGATAACGGAAAGTTCATAAAAATGGATAACGGTCTCATCTCATTATCTGTAGCCGCTTTATCCTGTTCTACAGGGTCGCAGGCAAGCTGGAGCCTATCCCAGCTGACTACGGGCGAAAGGCGGGGTACACCCTGGACAAGTCACCAGGTCATCACAGGGCTATGGATAACGGTCATGGTGAAAATTATAAGTTGGCCTTATAAGTGCCAACAGATATTCAAGGTATAAGTAGATGAAATGAACATAAAAGGGGTCTTATTTTCAACTAAAGTGTACTGCAGATGTAGGGAGTTGAAACATTTTCTGAATGAGCTAGTTGGCCCCTTTAAATAAACGGGTATCTATTCATACAGTGAGATCGCCAAAGTTTAATAAACTGAAAATGCAATAACTAATTTTGAAGTAGATGATGTATAGGACATGTGTCGCTTGTGTCTTGTGACTTATTGTAAAAATGATATAAAGGGTTCAAAATCGCATAGTTACAAATATAATAGTAACTTCATATGATAATATTAACCACTGGTTATTTCAGAGAGGAAAAAAATGGGGACACTATTGCTTCCATTCGGGACAATACAACACAGAATTCGGGACCACTGGGGGACACAAAGAAAAAAAGTTAATTTCGAGCCCTGACTGGTCTACCTTGTCTGTACTGTTGCATGTTTCATCACCTGGTAAGAAACCCACAATTGCAGTGTCATGAGCAAATGTCTACAGTGAACAGTTTCAGAGAACGTATAGTGATTTTCTAGCTCGTGGTCTGAAAAATGTTTTTATTTTCATATCTCACCAAAAAGTAAAATGAACTGAACTTTGAACTAGTTCAGAATTAAAATTGTGAACTTTGAACGTGAACTGTTCACTTTGAGCATGTATGAACTGAACTTGAACTAGTTCAGAAAAGGTGTGAACTGGCACAACACTGGTGCTAGCTGACGATGCTATGAGATGTTTAAAATGTGTAAAACAAGATGTTTTAAAAAGAAAAAAAGCACAGATGTTTAAAATGTGTAAAAAAAAAAAGATGTTTTAAAAAGCACAGATGTTTAAAATGTGTAAAAGAAAAAAAAATGTGTACAACAACCTTTTTTTTTTTTTAAATACAAAAATGGAACATTAAGTATAGCAACAACAAAAATTGTGAGGGGGGGCTGACTCTCCCACACTTTGAAAACCCCTGATCTAGATAGTGAGTAGTGAACGAGCGAGTGATTTCGGACACAGCCTTACACTTTGAACGAAATTCTACTCAATCGCCTGGCTTTCCTGGAAGGATTTTAATTTGTACCTACCGTTTTAGTAACGCACACATCCTTCTGAAAACCAAACAAGGTCATTACAGTAGGGCTGTGCAATTAATCGAATTTTGATCACGATTTCGATTTTTGTGTCAAACGATCTCAAAATTCATATAATCGAGTTGAAACTATTATTTTGCCATTTGTCGGGGACATGCACACGCAATGCATTTCCTTCCCGCGGGCCCATGTGCAGACTTGCCGACAACACTCACGCGGCGGAAGCAGCGCGTGTGTCTCTATGGCTCTCCACTCACGCAGCTGAAAGGAGAAGAGATTGTGAATTGTTTGGCACGAGGTAGGCTCGCAAGATGACAGAAGGAGGGCAGAATCGGTTGGTCGACAAAAAGGGACGAAAAACGTCTGTAATATGGGATCACTTTGGATTCGAAGAATCCGACATGGAACAGAAGCGCATCGTGTGTAAGATTTGCAATAAGGTAGTATCTGCGCCTCTTAGCAACACTACAAACCTCTTCAACCACCTGAAACTGAGCCATAAAGTTATTCACGACGAAACAAAAAACAAACAAAAAGATAAAGCCGTTGCCGCCACAACCAGCAAGACAATGCAGCCATCCATTTTAGGGATGGCGAAAACTAAAAAAAATCTTGACCAACCACCGAGCCTCATTAGCCGGTTAAAGTCGGTTAACCTACGAGTTTAAACAGGGATGCAAACGGCGCACCTTTTAGCGGATGCCGCCTTTCTCACGGCTGAATCGTGCAGATCCGATTTTTTTTTTTGGGGGGGGGGGGGGGGGGGCGTTGGAGTGTCTGAATAATTTCATCAGAGTAAATTCTGTATGCTCAAAGGAAAGCAATCGGATCTGCACGATTCAGCCGTGAAAAAGTCGGCATCTGCGCCTTTAGTTTGTGTGGAGAGAGATGATCTGCAATAACATGCATTGTTGGCTACAGACCGAAACATACTTTCAGAATGCACTGGCCAAGGCAGGACTGAACTCCATGTGCCTTCTAATAATAATAATAAACAATAGTAATTTGTAAGCTAAAAAGCCTGTATCTACATTTTTTTCTTTCGCCGAGTGGCAGCTGTGTTCAACTGGGGCGGGACATGACTGAATGGGTGTTTCTGATTTGTCAGCTGTCTTTAACTGGGGCGGGAGGGCGGGACATGACTGAATGGGTGTTTCTGGTTCGTCAGCTGTCGTCCTTACACCGCATGGCACGCCCCAAGCGTTTACAACACAGAATTCCAAGTCCTCCGCTCCAAAATCAGCAGCTTCAAAACGATTGATTTTTTTTTTTAACCGACAACCAAAAAAAAATTAACCGGTTGACGTTGATTCGGTCAACCACCGGTCAAACGGTCATCAGTTAACATCCCTAACCCATTTCGGCCACTCTCTACAATGCCACTCCGTATGCCACGAGTTCGGAGAGGCACAACGCACTCACGGCATCCATCGGATATTATTTAGCCAAAGACATGCAGCCATGTACATTTGTTTTTCTCTGTCTTATGTCAAAAGAATATCATTTTGTTTTATACATCGCAAACTTAAGTTTTTCTAGACTATATTTATTTTCAGTTTGAAAGAAAGGTGAACGTAAATGATCAATAACAAAGAGGTTTTTTTTGTTTTAAAGAGAAATACTGAATAAATGCATTGTTTCAAAAAATCGTTTGAATAATCGTGATTTCAATATTGACTGAAATAATCGCGATTATTATTTTTTCCCCATAAATCGAGCAGCCCTACATTAAGGAGGACGCTGTGATTCGTCGCTATGCGTGTTTTTGGACGGTGACAGGAAACTTCGCTTCGTGCAGACAGATACTGAAGCTACTTTTCCAGCACGGCAAGTTTTTGAGGGTCTGATGGCACGGAGATACCGACAGAGCTTCGAGAACAAACAGGATTTGTTCTTTTCTCAGTAGAGAACTAAATTCAGATGAGATGAGCAGCAACAACATTTCCATAATGTTCTTTACGATAATCATCATCCTTCTTATACACATCAGACTACAAATGCACTTAAAGACAATTAGATTCACATTAGTACAGACTACAGCGAGTCTCGACTCAGGATTAGCAAAACAAACTCATTCACCCTCAACGGGATACAGACTTAAAAATATGACAAGCTTCCTGTAATGTTGGCATTTCATCATCATCATCATCGCTCACAAGTGCTGATGTCAGAAAACTCACTCGTTTATTCCCTTGTCATCTTCCTCTTTCCACTTCCCTCGAAGAGCACTAGATAAACGAGATTTACTAAAATGAACCAGCAAAGGAGCGAAGAAGGAAAAAAAAAAGTTCATGCAGTTTACTGTATGAATGTAAAAAGGAGCAATAATAAGACGTTAGGTCGCTAATTAGCTCACAAAGTGAACCTTTACGTGTCATGATTAAGGCTCCTGAAGGAAATGTGACGAGTGTGTTAAACGGTACTGAATCACAGGGCTCTGTCGGATGAAGCTGAATCACGGTTAGACAAAACATTAACTCGTACAGCACATGACTAGAGTTACCGAGTTCTCCGTTCGCTCGCTACACGCTTCGTGAAAATCAAGAGGACGGCGTGCACATGTTCCATTGTCTCGAGTTTTCTGGTTTTACACCTGTGATTTAACACCAGCTGCTGAATAAAACGCTTTTGTGTTGTGCTGCTGCTCTCAAAAAAAAAAAAAGCACAAGAACACTTGAACCCTGTACCACTGACACGTCTGTTAAAAGGAGAAACAAACACACGCACGCTTTCTTTTTTAGTTTTATGTTTTAGAAAAGGCCTCAGACGCACCCTGCGTCGAGAGCAGAATACTTGCACCGTGAACAGTTTGTTACACGGTTTATATTTATTAATTATCGGAAAATGCATATACACTCACCGGCCACTTTATTAGGAACACCCCTCCATCCACCTGCTGTTTGAGGCGGTTCTCTAATCAGCCGATCCCTCTGACATCGAATCATGCGGATAAAAATCAAGAGCTTCAGTTAATGTTCAAACATCAGAAATGAGAAAAATTGCGATCTCAAAGTGTGACTTGCTTTCACTGTGGCATGGGTGCTGGTTTGAGTATTTCAGAAACTGCTGATCTCATATGGAATCAATTTTGTGCCAAAATGTTCATACAATACTTTTGAAATATCAAACAAAAACGACAAATCAAAATACAAAAAAGCAAAAAAGTAAATTTTTTTAGACTGGCAAACAAATTATTCGTGTAATCGTGCAAAATATCAGTCTATTACTCTTCAGAAACCTTTTATTTTTGTTCCGCGTCTTTCTCAGTTTTGTTTGACGTAATTTATTTTGGTTGCGATTCCAGCTTTCTCGTTTGCGCTCCCTGACTTTTTGCTTGCAGTTTTGGCACAAACTTCACGTGTGGGCGGGCTGTCCAGGAATGCATTCCCATTGGCTAACTTGTGTTTGACTGACAGCTACGCTCAGCCATTCCCTACTCGGATTCTGGCGGACTGTTTGACGAGTGACCGATCCATTGACGGTAAACAAGGATGGAGTGGACTTCAGTGGCGACTATGATATTGAATTAATTCAACAAAGTGTAAGTGCGGGACAAATGTGTTGTATGTGTTATCATGGTCGCCACTGAAGTCCACTCCATCCTTGTTTACCGTCAATGGATCGGTCACTCGTCAAACAGTCCGCCAGAATCCGAGTAGGGAATGGCTGAGCGTAGCTGTCAGTCAAACACAAGTTAGCCAATGGGAATGCATTCCTGGACAGCCCGCCCACACGTGAAGTTTGTGCCAAAACTGCAAGCAAAAAGTCAGGGAGCGCAAACGAGAAAGCTGGAATCGCAACCAAAATAAATTACATCAAACAAAACTGAGAAAGACACGGAACAAAAATAAAAGGTTTCTGAAGAGTAATAGACTGATATTTTGCACGATTACACGAATAATTTGTTTGCCAGTCTAAAAAAATTGACTTTTTTTTGTTTTTTTGTATTTTGATTTGTCGTTTTTGTTTGATATTTCAAAAGTATTGTATGAACATTTTGGCACAAAATTGATTCCATAATCTCCTGGGGTTCTCTCTCTCTCTCTCACACACACACACACACACACACCAGTCTCAAGAGTTTATATAGAATGGTGCAAAAAACAAAAAACACTGAGTGAGCGACAGTTCTGTGGGTGGAAACAAACGCCTTGTTGACGAGGGGTCAGAGGGAAATGGACAGATTGGGTCGAGCTTTTTGGCCAGGAAGGAAGGATATAGTAACTCATAGCAACTCTTTACAACCATGGTGAGCAGAAAAGCAACTCAGCATGCAACAGAACACCACACTGGGTTCCAGTCCTGCAGCGAAGAACAGGGCTCTTAGAATCAACACCAAGTTCCGATTAAAGTGGCCGGTGAGCGCATACACACACACACACACAAACAAACGCACCATGCACTGTTTTCACAACTCAAAACAAGAATGCACCATTTGTTATATGAATCTATACTTCTGTGGAAAACTCAGCCTGCATTATTTTTAACATTTAATCCACCACGCATCGTTTTTACATTTGGTTAGGTTTTTTTTCTTTTTTATCAGACATCTAATTTTTAGGTTTGTTTACCTGACATGTTTCGACGTACGACTGTCGTCTTCCTCAGGAGTGTCACCGGATGTTAATTGGTGACGCATCTTTTATCAGCTGATGTTTCTGAAGGCGTGGCCTTCCTGTCTGGATTGACAGGTCGGTCACGCCTTCTACCGTCTGTTCGTCCCCTGCAAGATGGCACTCCAGGTATGGGAGAGCATGTATGCTCCCTCATCTCGGTTGATGGTCCTCGGGCTTCGCTTACGGATCTCCATGGCCTCCCTGATCCAGCGCTGATGTTTATTATCTTCTGTGCGGATGACTCTGGCATTCCCCCAGTCCATAATATGATTTTCCCTTTTGCAATGATCTGTTATAGCTGACTTATAATTTTCCTGTTGTGCCTTTTCTTTTATTGTTCGGGTTTGTCTTGTAGCGGTCTCCTTTTCGCACTCTTTCTTATGTTCATTTTTTCTTGTGTTGAAACTCCTTCCTGTCTCCCCAATGTAAGTTTTATTGCATAATTGACATGGAATCTCATATATGGTGTTGCATCTGTTGTCCGGATGTATTCTGTCTTTGGGATGAACCAGGATCTGACGGAGAGTTGTGTGGTTTGACAGGTGTGTTAATGTTGTTTTTCCTCATTGCTCTTTGAATGCGTTCAGTTATTCCCCTAATGTATGGTAATGTAACTACTCCCCTGTGTTCTTGTTTGTTGGTTTGTTTTTTCTCTTTCTTCTGTGTTTTGTTGTTCTTAACCTGTTCCACCCCTTTGGATATTGCCCATTGTGGATATTGACATGCCTTCAATGCGTGTTGTATATGTTGTTCCTCCTGTTCTTTGTCCTCTGGATCTGTAATTATTGCTGCGCGTTCATGTAATGTTCTGACTACTGATATTTTGTGCATTATGGGGTGTTCGGAAGTCCAGTTTAAATATTGGTCGGTGTGTGTGGGTTTTCTGTGTACTTTTATTTTGATGTCCCCATCTTCTGTGTGATGTATTTTTAAGTCCAAAAATGCTATTGACTGCTCTGTTTCTTCTTCATGTGTGAATTTTATATTGCCGGTATTGTCTATGGTGTTGAGATGGTCGGTGAGTTGTTGAGTGTGTCCCCTCTTCACTTTTTCTAGTATGTCATCCACGTAACGTTTCCAGAGTGTTGGCCTGTATTCACCGGGATGAGGGAGCATACATGCTCTCCCATACCTGGAGTGCCATCTTGCAGGGGACGAACAGACGGTAGAAGGCGTGACCGACCTGTCAATCCAGACAGGAAGGCCACGCCTTCAGAAACATCAGCTGATAAAAGATGCGTCACCAATTAACATCCGGTGACACTCTGAGGAAGACGACAGTCGTACGTCGAAACATGTCAGGTAAACAAACCTAAAAATTAGATGTCTGATAAAAAAGAAAAAAAAAACAACAACTATATTTAATATAAGACATAATGAACGTAATCGAAATGTTTTTACATTTGGTCGGAGTACGTCCTTCACAATCTGCTGTTTCTACTTCTGCAAAAAGAAGTCAAAGAACTTAGGGAAGCCATGGCGTAAAAGAGCAGCTTCGGGACCGAAAGGTTGCTGATTCAATTCCCTGGACCAGCAGGAACGGCTGAAGTGCCCTTGCGCCAGGCAACAAACCCTCAACTGCTCCCCAGGATGCTCCGGGTGCGTTGTACGTCGCTCTGGATAACAGCGTCTGCTAAATGCATGTAATGTAATGCAACTCCGATGCTCCAAAATCATTTAAAGAACAAAAACCATGACACCTCACACCCATGCACTATACCTGTAAAAATAAAACCAATATAGATTTCATGAGATTTTTTTTTTTAGGGGGGGGGGGTTTAAGAAAAAAGGTTTAGGTATCTGCTGATACTCCAGGTCCTAGTATTGGAACAAAAAAGTGGTATCACATCATCTCGACAGTGATGCTTCAAAGTTTGTGAACCCCTTAGAATTTTCTCTATTTCTGCATAAATATGACCTAAAACATTAGATTTTCACACAAGTCCTAAAAGTAGATAAAGAGAACCCAGATAAACAAATTTGAGAAAAAAAAATTGATACTTGGTCATTTATTTATTGAGGAAAATGATCCAATATTATCTGTGAGTGGCAAAAGTATGTGAACCTCTAGGATTAGCAGTTAATTTGAAGGTGAAATTAGAGTCAGGTGTTTTCAATCAATGGGATGACAATCAGGTGTGAGTGGGCACCCTGTTTTATTTAAAGAACAGGGATCTATCAAAGTCTGATCTTCACAACACGTTTGTGGAAGTGCATCATGGCACGAACAAAGGAGATTTCTGAGGACCTCAGAAAAAGCGTTGTTGATGCTCATCAGGCTGGAAAAGGTTACAAAACCGTCTCTAAAGAGTTTGGACTCCACCAATCCACAGTCAGACAGATTGTGTACAAATGGAGGAAATTCAAGACTATTGTTACCCTCCCCAAGAGTGCTCGACCAACAAAGATCACTCCAAGAGCAAGGCGTGTAATAGTCGGCGAGCTCACAAAGGACCCCAGAGTAACTTCTAAGCAACTGAAGGCCTCTCTCACATTGGCTAATGTTAATGTTCATGAGTCCACCATCAGGAGAACACTGAACAACAATGGTGTGCATGGCAGGGTTGCAAGGAGAAAGCCACTGCTCTCCAAAAAGAACATTGCTGCTCATCTGCAGTTTGCTAAAGATCACATGGACAAGCCAGAAGGCTATTGGAAAAATGTTTTGTGGACGGATGAGACCAAGATAGAACTTTCTGGTTTAAATGAGAAGCGTTATGTTTGGAGAAAGGAAAACACCGCATTCCAGCATAAGAACCTTATCCCATCTGTGAAACATGGTGGTGGTAGTATCATGGTTTGGGCCTGTTTTGCTGCATCTGGGCCAGGACAGCTTGCCATCATTGATGGAACAATGAATTTTGAATTATACCAGCGAATTCTAAAGGAAAATGTCAGGACATCTCTCCATGAACTGAATCTCAAGAGAAGGTGGGTCATGCAGCAAGACAACGACCCTAAGCACACAAGTCGTTCTACCAAAGAATGGTTAAAGAAGAATAAAGTTAATGTTTTGGAATGGCCAAGTCAAAGTCCTGACCTTAATCCAATGGAAATGTTGTGGAAGGCCCTGAAGCGAGCAGTTCATGTGAGGAAACCCACCAACATCCCAGAGTTGAAGCTGTTCTGTACGGAGGAACGGGCTAAAATTCCTCCAAGCCGGTGTGCAGGACTGATCAACAGTTACCGCAAACGTTTAGTTGCAGTTATTGCTGCACAAGGGGGTCACACCAGATACTGAAAGCAAAGGGTCACATACTTTTGCCACTCACAGATATGTAATATTGGATCATTTTCCTCAATAAATAAATGACCAAGTATAATATTTTTGTCTCATTTGTTTAACTGGGTTCTCTTTATCTACTTTTAGGACTTGTGTGAAAATCTGATGTTTTAGGTCATATTTATGCAGAAATATAAGAAATTCTAAAGGGTCCACAAACTTTCAAGCACCACTGTAGTTTTAAGGAAAGGATAAAAGTTCAACACACCCATGCAGAATTTTTATTTTTGGCCTTAAGACCTGAAGGTATGAGTCACTGTTTTACTTCTGCAAAATCAACCTTGCGCAATTTATTTTTTAATTACTTGCAAAATGTTCACACTTAATCCACTGAGTAATTATGTTTACTCACTTTCACTTTTCAGGAAAGAAAAACAAAACATGCAGGCTCGGACACACTTTCAAGCATCTGCATTTTTTTTTTTTTAAAGCTACACTTTTTTTTAGTTTTTCATATTTTTCCAACTCACCTTGCTTTTTTTTTATTGCGACAAATCTTTGTATTATTTTACTTTTTGGCAATGAAAGATTATAAATGCATGTGTGTAATTTCTTTTCATGACTTTTGGGAATGGATCATGCATTATTATTACTTTTGAGCTAAATAAAATAATAAAGCAATCATATGACTGTTTTTATTTTATTATTTTTTAAATCTGAAATTAATCCCCCCCCCCCAAGTATTTCTTCTTTTTTCTTTAAATAAACTGACTCCATGTCCTTTCCAAACACACCCCTTTTCCACCAACAGAGAACAGGTTCCGTTCTGATTCAGGCACCAAATTTTGAACCTTTCAGAGCATTTCGGACGAAAATAAATTGGTTCGGAAACTGAAAAGTTGGTTCACATCTGGAACCAAAACAGCTGGTTTTCCAGCATGTACCATGATATGAGTGGGCGTGTCATTATTAATTTAGTTCTTCGAAGAAGCAGAGTGCAACGATGGAGAACAACGTTAAAGGAGATATCTTGAGGAAAAATAAATATCTATCGGCAATAACAGAACAAAATCTCACAGGTAAAATCGATCAATGTGATCCACGTTTTTGCTCCGACTGTTTACTCCCGTCATGAGTTGCATGACACACTCTGTTCACGACGCAGCCTTGATTACGACAATCCTGTTAAACTGGTGAAAACATGGGCCGGTTCACTCGCTGGCACCAAGGTTCAAAGATGCCCCTTTTCCACCAAAGCAGTTCCAGGGCTGGTTCGGGGCCAGTGCTTAGTTTGAAACCGGGTTTTCTGTTTCCACTGACAAAGAACTGGCTCTGGGGACAGAAAAACCAGTTCCAGGGTAGCACCAACTCTCTGCTGGGCCAGAGGAAAGAATTGCTTACGTCAGCGGGGGGGTGGGGGGGTGGGGGTGTTGTTAAGACCAAAAACAATAGCAAAATCGCGAAAGGTCGCCATTTTTAAGCGGCGAGAAGCAGCAGCTGTACAAACGTGAAGTCATTCCATTATTATTGTTGTTGCTGCTGCTGCTTCTTCTTCTCCGTGACCCCTTTTCCACCAAATCAGTTCCAGGGCTGGTTCAGGGCCGGTGCTGGTGCACAACTCGTTCAACTTGCGAGCCAGCTGAGAACCAGCTTGCTTTTCCATAGCTTGCGGTGCTAAGGGAAGCCACATCATTACGTCGTTGTATAAGTCAGCTACGTCGCTACGTTTGCATAAACCTTGCCGCAAATATCAAAGCAAAAGCAACACGGAAGAAGCAGCAGCAACAACAATAATAATAATGGACGACTTTGCGTTTGTACAGCTGCTGCTTCTCGTCGCTTAAAAATGGCGACCTTTCGCGATCTTGTTATTGTTGTTGGTCTTAACAACTCCACCCCCCGCTGACGTAAGCGGTTCTTTCCTCTGGCCCAGCAGAGAATTGGTGCTAGTAGCCTGGAACCGGTTTTTCTGGCCCCAGAGCCAGTTCTTTGTCAGTGGAAACAGAAAACCCGGTTCCAAACTAAGCACTGGCCCCGAACCAGCCCTGGAACTGATTTGGTGGAAAAGGGGCACGTGTTGTTGTTGCTACGATGTTCGCGCCAGGTTTATACAAACGCAGCGACGTAACTGACGTGGCTCTGCTTAGCACCGCGAGCTATGGAAAAGCAAACTGGTTCTCAGCTGGCTCGCAAGTTGAACAAGTTGTGAACCAGCACCAGCCCTGGAACTGATTTGGTGGAAAAGGGGCACGTGTTGTTGTTGCTACGATGTTCGCGCCAAGTTTATACAAACGCAGCGACGTAACTGATGTGGCTCCGCTTAGCACCGCGAGCTATGGAAAAGCAAACTGGTTCTCAGCTGGCTCGCAAGTTGAACAAGTTGTGAACCAGCACCAGTCCTGGAACTGATTTGGTGGAAAAGGGGTACGAGTGAACCTGTTCCCTGTCGGTCGAAAAAGGGGTCTTGATAAAATGGTGTCGTGTAGAGATGGCAAACCAGAAGTGCACGCACACAACGGTGAACTCGTCACCCTGAGCCGTCACGTTAGTTTGACACGCGCGTGCGCTGAGATGGACTCGGGTTCAAACGCATCATGTTTTAATTTTATAAATCAAACAGGTTGCAAGCTTTTTTGTTGTTGTTGTTGAAACAAACACTAATTTTGGTGGAAAAGGATCCAAAACCAGTATGCATTTTATTCCTCCTTCAGTAAGTGATTTCAGTGCAGTTTTGCATGGAGTGTTGCAGTTCTGTGTGTGTGTGTGGATTTTTGTAAAGGGCTGGGCTCCATTCATCCAACAACAATGTTTTTTCTGACATTTATCCAGGACACCCCTCCCTTTCACCCAGCATCAGCTACTTTACCATGATTACAGTCACATTAAAAGTTACAGTTTTCTGTAATAAATCTGACTAAGTGGAGAAATGCGTTGAGGGTTTTCCCCCTTTTTCACTGCGTTAATTAAAACTAACAATTAAACCCCAAACCAACCACCCAACATGCGCAAAAACACAAACGGGCTAGCATGCTAACTAACGCAACATTCTGGATTTATTTTGCAGAATTACTTTTTAAAAAATAAACCATAAACAGTTCAAACCCAGCAGTTTGTATCTTCAACCAGGTCCAAACACTTAAATCAGCTCAAAGTTTACCCGACCGATGCTAATGGGCTAAAACTAGCCGCTGCCAAGGAGACCGAACGCCTCGACTGTTAGCCAGCTAACACATTAGCATTAGCACCCATTATCAACAAATTTGCTAAAAATGTTCGTTGAAAAATTTAACAATAAAAGACTTGGTGATTGTAAATATTAATATGTTCGTGTACTACGAAAATAAGTATTTAATATCCTATGGTCAAAATATATATATTATAATTAAGCGTCGATAATTTATTCCGCTCGTTTTGCTAACAAGCTAGCAGCCTATGCTAATGGCCCGCTGTGTGCTAATCCCCGAGTCCTCCTCTGCAAAATTAACCGCAGTAAATTAACCTGGACGGTGCATTTACGTTAATATTGTATCAGAGTTTAATAAAAACTAAAAGATAACACGAATGCATACAGAAATACAATCCGCGAACTCATAACTGAGTGAAGCTAATGCTAACGTTAACCAGTGGCAATCTGGCTTTAGGCTAACGTTATGCTATGCTAGCTGAACAGACTGGAAATGAGACACCCGAGCAGAGTTTGGGTTTGAGAAACATTTGGGAATAAAGGGCTGATGTTTACCGGTGTGGAGAAACCCAGCGGCGGCTGCAGGAGGCTGTGAGGCGGGTGTGTGAGTTGAGAGAGGAAGAGCGGGGAGGGGAGCCGAGGCCTCGGTGTGAATCTCCTCCGGATCTCAGAGAGCTTTAAACCGCCTCCGAGCTGCTCATCCGCCTGGAGCACTCTGATTCACTCACACACTCTCTCCATTCCCAACGCACAGGGAGAGAGAGGTGTGTGTGTGTGTGTGTGAGAGAGAGAGAGAGAGAGAGAGGTGTGTGTGTGAGAGAGAGAGGAGTGTGTGTGTGTGAGAGAGGTGTGTGTGTGTGTGAGAGAGAGAGAGAGAGAGAGAGAGGTGTGTGTGTGAGAGAGAGAGGAGTGTGTGTGTGTGAGAGAGGTGTGTGTGTGTGTGAGAGAGAGAGAGAGAGAGAGAGAGAGGTGTGTGTGTGAGAGAGAGAGAGAGAGAGAGAGGTGTGTGTGTGAGAGAGAGAGAGAGAGAGAGAGGTGTGTGTGAGAGAGAGAGGAGTGTGTGTGTGTGAGAGAGAGGAGTGTGTGTGTGTGTGTGTGAGAGAGAGGAGTGTGTGTGTGTGTGTGTGTGAGAGAGGAGTGTGTGTGTGTGAGAGAGAGAGGAGTGTGTGTGTGTGTGTGTGTGTGAGAGAGAGGTGTGTGTGTGAGAGAGAGAGAGAGAGAGAGAGAGAGAGGAGTGTGTGTGTGTGAGAGAGAGAGGAGTGTGTGTGTGTGTGTGTGTGTGAGAGAGAGAGGTGTGTGTGTGTGTGTGTGAGAGAGAGAGGTGTGTGTCTCTGTGTGTGTGTGTGAGAGAGAGAGAGGAGTGTGTGTGTGAGAGAGAGAGAGAGAGAGAGAGAGAGAGGAGTGTGTGTGTGTGTGTGAGAGAGAGAGAGAGAGAGAGAGAGGAGTGTGTGTGTGTGAGAGAGAGAGAGAGAGAGAGGAGTGTGTGTGTGTGTGTGTGTGAGAGAGAGAGAGAGAGAGAGAGAGAGAGAGAGAGGAGTGTGTGTGAGAGAGAGAGAGAGAGAGAGAGGGAGTGTGTGTGTGAGAGAGAGAGAGAGAGAGAGAGAGAGAGGAGTGTGTGTGTGTGAGAGAGGAGAGAGAGAGAGAGAGAGGAGTGTGTGTGTGTGAGAGAGAGAGAGGAGTGTGTGTGTGTGTGTGAGAGAGAGAGTGAGAGAGAGAAGTGTGTGTGTGTGAGAGAGAGAGAGGAGTGTGTGGGTGTGTGTGAGCGAGAGAGAGAGGTGTGTGTGTGTGTGTGTGTGTGAGAGAGAGAGTGAGAGAGAGAGAAGTGTGTGTGTGAGAGAGAGAGGAGTGTGTGTGTGAGAGAGAGAGAGAGAGAGAGGAGTGTGTGTGTGAGAGAGAGAGAGAGAGGAGTGTGTGAGAGAGAGAGAGGAGTGTGTGAGAGAGAGAGAGGAGTGTGTGTGAGAGAGAGAGCGAGAGAGAGAGAGGAGTGTGTGTGTGTGTGTGTGAGAGAGAGAGTTGTGTGTGTGTGTGAGAGAGAGAGAGAGAGAGAGAGAGAGAGAGGTGTGTGTGTGAGAGAGAGAGAGAGAGAGAGAGAAGAGGTGTGTGTGTGTGAGAAGAGAGAGGTGTGTGTGTGTGTGTGTGTGTGAGAGAGAGAGGTGTGTGTCTCTGTGTGGTGTGTGTGAGAGAGAGAGAGGAGTGTGTGTGTGAGAGAGAGAGAGAGAGAGAGAGAGAGAGAGAGAGGAGTGTGTGTGTGTGTGAGAGAGAGAGAGAGAGAGAGGAGTGTGTGTGTGTGTGTGAGAGAGAGAGAGAGAGAGAGAGAGGAGTGTGAGAGAGAGAGAGAGCGAGAGAGAGAGAGAGAGGTGTGTGTGTGTGAGAGAGAGAGAGGAGTGTGTGTGTGAGAGAGGTGTGTGTGTGAGAGAGAGAGAGAGAGAGAGGAGTGTGTGTGTGAGAGAGAGAGAGAGAGAGAGAGGAGTGTGTGTGTGTGAGAGAGAGAGAGGAGTGGTGTGAGAGAGAGCGAGAGAGAGAGAGAGGTGTGTGTGTGTGAGTGTGTGTGTGAGGAGTGTGAGAGAGAGAGAGAGAGGTGTGTGTGTGTGTGAGAGAGAGAGAGAGAGGTGTGTGTGTGTGTGAGAGAGAGAGAGAGAGTGTGTGTGTGTGAGAGAGAGAGAGAGAGAGGAGTGTGGTGTGTGTGTGAGAGAGAGAGAGAGAGAGAGAGTGTGTGTGTGTGTGTGTGTGTGCTGTGTGTGTGAGAGAGAGGAGTGTGTGTGTGTGAGAGAGAGTGGAGTGTGTGTGTGTGAGAGAGAGAGGTGTGTGTGTGAGAGAGAGAAAGAGAGAGAGAGAGGAGTGTGTGAGAGAGAGAGAGTGGTGTGTGTGTGTGTGTGAGAGAGAGAGTGAGTGTGTGTGTGTGTGTGTGAGTGTGAGTGTGTGTGTGTGAGCGAGAGAGAGGAGTGAGTGTGTGTGTGTGTGAGAGAGAGAGTGAGAGAGAGAGTGTTGTGTGTGAGAGAGAGAGAGGAGGTGTGTGTGTGTGAGAGAGAGAGGAGTGTGTGTGTGTGTGAGAGAGAGAGGAGTGTGTGTGAGCGAGAGAGGAGAGGTGTGTGTTGTGTGTGTGTGTGAGAGAGAGAGTGAGAGAGAGAGTGTGTGTGTGAGAGAGAGAGAGGAGTGTGTGTGTGAGAGAGAGAGAGAGAGAGAGAGGAGTGTGTGTGGTGTGTGAGAGGAGAGAGAGAGAGAGAGGAGTGTGTGTGTGAGAGAGAGAGAGAGAGGAGAGTGTGAGAGAGAGAGAGGAGTGTGTGAAGAGAGAGAGAGAGAGAGAGAGAGGAGTGTGTGTGTGAGAGAGAGAGAGAGAGA